>NW_026005626.1:295476-311831 GCF_001458135.2 Marmota marmota marmota | reverse complement strand
ACTTATGTCTTTTTTTTTAAGAGAGAGAGAGAGAGAGAGAGAGAGAGAGAGAGAGAGAGAGAGAGTTTAATATTTATTTTTTAGTTTTCAGTTGAAACAACATATTTATTTTTTGTATGTGGTGCTGAGGATTGAATTCAGTGCCCCGAGCATGTCAGGCAAGCACCATTTGAGCCACATCCCCAACCCCAAGTTTTTTTTTTTTTAGAAATATTACATAAGCAGTACTTTTAAAAACCAAATTGTTACAACTGATTTGTGCTCATGTTAGTAATTTTTATAAAAATATTACTTTTTAAATTGTCTGAAATGAGAGTTTTATATAGAAATAAACCAGATTACTTCTATAGTAAGTGTCAACATGATGCAGTTGTAGCTCAGTGGTAGAGAGGTTGCCTAGCATGGAGAAGGCCTTGGAGTTTAACTCCCAACACTGGAAGAAAAGGAAAGGGAGAGAAGAGAGAAAAAAGGAAGGAAAGAAGGAAAAAGGGAGTGGACCAAAGGGGAATGAAATGAATGAGTCATTACAACAAAAAGGAAAGTAGTAAAAATATAATTATATGACATACTAGATCTTTAAATTATTTTACAAAGCTTTAGAATTTCAGTCACATTACACTGGTTGACATTATGACTGAATGGAATAGCATATGATAAGCTCCACCTTGGCCTGGATGAAACTAAAGCAAGGGGTGGGTGGCATGGAGAGGAGTTCTCTGTGGCTTAATTGGGACAGACTTGAAACTGCACTGCTTCAGGATGCACAGCATAGTGAAGGTCCAAGACTTCCCTGACAGGCACTTGAGTGTGCTAGGCCCCTGAGAGCCTATGACTGTGGCTTCCCATGTCTATGCCCACAGCTTCACCACCCTACACCCCTAGAGCTTCTTCACAATGTTATACTCTGTTGCCTTGTGCATGTTTGAGTTCCTGACCAAACAGCTCCTGGATAAATCATTCCTTTCTTTCTTTCTGCTGAGAACACGAGGGACATTTTTTTTCATGATTCCTATGATGGCCGATGGACACATTAGACAGGGAGGGAGTGAGTGTGTTCAGTAGACCTTGGTCACAAGTTACATTGGGGTAGAGAATGCTGGTGATATTAGATCTCCTGTATAACTCAGTTCTGAATGCAAACTAACCTCAGCAGAAAACTTCAATGAAATGTATACATCATGCACATCCATGTTACTGAGGGACATGCAAGGTTTTTGAGAAAGCCACAATGGATAAATGTAAATTTTCACATTGTTTCTTCAGCATTTGACTAGAAAACAAGTGCATCACTTACCACCACATCTCACAAATGTTCTGGACATTCCTTTCATGGGGTAAAATGGAAATTACCTCTTATAGCCATTCTCTGACAGCAAGTATAAGATTAATGTTGCCTACTTTCAAACCAATCAATAGAGCTGCTTCTGTATAAAACTAAATATTATTTATGAATACATTTCTAATCAATGCTTGTGTTTTATTTGTCCTATCATTTCGTTGGTTTCATTCTTGGAAAATTAAAAACCTATAAAATTAAATTGAGGATTAATTATTCAGTTTGACTCATGATCAAACTAGAAAAAAAGAATCAATAAATTTTCTTTTCTTGAGATTTTTTTCTCTCTAGCATAGGCTCTTACTGATACTGACTGAGGTGTTTATTTAGTTTCCTAAAAAGGAAAACCCAAATTAGAGAACCAACAGATCTGTCTTAAGGAAGCAAAATGTAATGAGGGGGGACAGGGGTGAAGGAGGGAAGATATATTCTGCAACACAATAAATCTCTTGCTTTAAACAGCAGATAATCAAGCTGATCCTTATCTCTCATTTCATAAATTAATTTCATAAATAGTTTATCTATTACAAGAAAATTTTAGTTTTAAAAGAAGCAAATACATTAGCTAAGCACTGTAAACTATTTTTCATTTTAGTTATACATTGTAAAGACAACACAAAATAAACAAACACAAAAATGGTTGCTCAGCACAAAGTACATACTACAATCCCAACTGAGTAGTGAAACCCAGACACCTACTTTGCTTTCCTGGCTGGTGTGGATGTGCTGAGAGTCGGGAGCCACACACCAACCCTTTGCTCAGCTTCTGACCTTGTGGAGGTCCACACATGTGCTTTTTCCATCAGACTGCTTTGTGCTCTTCATTTGTGTGATGTGATTTTAAGTTTTCCCAGTGTTTATCTCCTCTGATATTTTCCACAAAGCCTCCATAGAAAAGCTCAGTTTTCCCATTGTGTTGTAATGTGCCTTTGAACCAGCCATCCTCTCACTTTTTATGAACAAACATAACACCTCCTTTAACTTCCCAAATTGTACCTCACTATGGGGAAGATAGGAAACCACCAGCTAGTGTCTTTCACAAACAACAGGTTAGACTCATTCATGACAGTCCCAGCAAGGAACATGCCTGATGAGGAGGGGAGCAAGGGACTGCAAAGTCCAGGGAGCTAGTCTTCAGATGGAAATCTTCTTGGTCAAGGACTGTTCCTGCTTGTGCTGCAGTGACTGAGCCATTCCTGTCCATAGGGCTGTAGCCAGCCCTGCCATGGCCTCCCCTCAAGTGATAGCTAATGACCCATGGCTCCCTATAGGGGCAACTCACCACCATTTATCCCTACTTCCAGCTCCACTTCAACTTCAGAAATGTTAGAGGGGATACTCAGGGCTTCCATTCGGTGGAGGCATCAAAAGGCAACTGCAAAACCCCATTTTTCTATTTTACTGTCCTTGTCCAGTTTGTTTGCTGAACTGCTCCCATGAGCTGATGAAAAACCATGTGCAGTTGTGAGAAGCACAGGGAGAATGGTCACTGTCTGACCACTTGGCTTGGTTTCATGAGAGGCAGCAGTGATACTTGGGGAGGTTAATGAAATGGCTGAAGCATAGGTCAGGGAGGTACCAGCTTGACTGAAACTGATAGCAGCAGCTTGGGCATCAGAGACTGCCATTGGTGGCAGAGGTTTTGGGGAGGCCAGAAAATGGTGGGGCAGGCTCACAGATACAGATAGCATTCTGTACCTGGATGGGCATTAGTGCTGCTGTGGGGCATTCTCGATTATGTGCCACAACTGCCCTCACTGCATTGTGGGCCTGGTTGACTGTCATTTGCCCAGGCATGTGCAACAGTACCTTAGTTTCATCACTTATTTGGTTGTGAGATGCTAACACTAGAGCTATAGGGACAACCCTGGTTGTCCCAGCCACACCGTTTCTCTGGAGCTTTTGGGAACACTCTCCTGCAGTGGAGGGACTGACCTTTGTCATCCCCTAGCTTGTCTGACCCACAGTAAACATAGGAACTTTAGCTTGGGTAGCATTAATCACTGCCCTTGTGAGAGATGCCACAGAACTGCCAAGGAAAACCCCAATCTCAGTACCATGCATTGATATCCCTTTGAACCAGACATCCTAGCAATGCTCAAACACTAAAATTGTCTTCACTATTGTCAGTTCTAGCTCATCTTCTTTCTGGGAGTATATGGGTGGATACCACATGCACACTGGTGTGAGTCTGAGTTTGAAAATGTGCAATCTGTACAGTGGATCCTTCCATGGGTCTGGGTCCCATTTCAGCAGCAGCAACACCAGTAGTAGTACCTGGTGGTGTGGAGGTGAGGACAATGGCAGCAAGAAGATCGGGTGGTAGAGGGGAGGATTCGTAGTTCTAAGGACAGGTGGGTAGTGGCAATTCAAAGGGAAAGTGAATGAGGAGCCACTTATCACTGAGCTGCTTGGGAATGAAGTCACTGTTAACTCAGTGGTACTCATATGAACTTGAGAAGGGACACTGCAGGAATCTCAAATAGTTCCCTGATCCTCCCAGCAGCTGTGGGGTTGCTGGAGCTGTTGAGAACATGAGGGCTGATGTCCATGGAGTGTTGATTCTGGATGTCTGGGAAGATTTGTTTGCCACAGTGAGGAAAGGGAAGGAGTGGTGCTTTTTGGTGTTCTTCTTGGTGTTGGAGAGCGTTGGGGCAGTGCTACTTTGGGCTGTTGTTAAGGGACATTCTCCAGCATCAACGTCTGGCATGGGAGACTTATCTTATGCCATCAGCTGTTTAGCAGCTGAGTTAAACTCAATTTTGGAAATTGGAAATATGCCTAATTTGTCTGCCAAAACTCCTTCAGCCCCATTTTCATCCACTCTGTGTATCACAGTCAGAAAAGCATCCTTTGCAAACAGAAGGCCATCCTTATTTACTTCCTTTTCTTTTACTTCAAAGTCATAAAGTTCTTTGCATTGACGTGTGGGTTTAGGTAATGGTTGAATAATCTGCTAAAATTGGTGGGGAAAGAGCCATGGATCCTGCTGACTTCCCCATTTTACCACTTTTCATAATCTTGTCATAAAATGATGATGTCATTTGGGTGAATTCAAAGTCACCAGATTCCTTTCCCTCATAGTTATATAATGATTTGGCACATAGTAACTGAAGTGTACACCTCATTGGGGGACTCCAAGCTTGCAACCCAAGGCTGATGTCCATACTGGGAACCATGTAGATCATTTGCACTACAATTAGCCATAGGGCTGCCCTGAGCTGTGAATGCATTTGTGCAGTGGGTCACACTGAACGCACCAGGGCTAGGTTTCCAAGGACCCTGCTTGATATTCTCCAGAAGCTTATCCAGCAGGATATCAGTGAGAAGCTCCTCAATACCCAAGCCAACAAGTGTCCTCCACTCAGAACAACTGAGGGAATCTAGGATCCCCAGCAAACATCATTTGCAAAACTTGTGCTGGCAAGACAAGACTTTTGCATTCAGATATTCTAGACACACAAGTCACTCCAAATGATCCAAGAAGGCAGATTCAATCATCTTGATTTACTGCACTGAGAAAGAATCTTCAGAAATGTCCATAGTAGTTTGCAGTTTTTAAAATGATTTGTGTAACATGCATTTAATTTTTTGTTCTTGTGCCTTTACTTATTTGTTTGTGGCCCCTTGTGCAGCTCATTTTGCCCACTGTTAGCTGTGTCCCTGATCCCACAGTGCCCCCAAGACTCTTTTATGCTGCCCACCCCCACATGCACACACACAGAGTATGTCACTGCCTCTTACTTGCCCAGCCTTAAATGTTATTTTTTTTTAATCAACATAATGTTTGATAGGTTTGAAACCAATATGTGAGAGTTGGAAAAATCAAACTTTCAAGCCTGGCTTGATTATTTTGTGACTTTTTGATTTTAGAAAAGTGACCTAAATTCTCTGTTTTCTTATTCTCTGGTGGTAATAATAGTCCCTGTTGTGGAGAAAAACAGGAACTACAAAGTTCCAGTGCAGTGCATGTCAGGATATCCACTCCAGATATGGCATGCTCTCAAACAAGAGCAGTAATTACAATGTCTTATTATGACTGGCAGCTGACAGTGCAGAAATAGCAATCATCATCACTCTTTCTGTAACATCAGTTGGAAGACACCAAGGTAGATGTGGCCTAGATACTTGACACTGGTGACATACTTATGGCTCTCCCACTTTCCTTGCAGAATGTCCCCCAGGACCTATCTATCTGTACCTTTGTGCTAGAGTAGTTCCTCATGGTGCAGACTCTGCAGGAGGTGCTGGCTAACATTGTGGAGAAGTTGGAAGGGGCAAGTACACTTTAGACATGAGTATTTTATTGTGCTCAGCTACTGTGCAATGGTGGCTGTAAGATATAGCCCCAGGACTTTCACTTGTGACTCTTCTGGGGTTGGCCTTCTCCTTTAACTAGCACCCCATCATATCTTGAACTTGAAAATAGAAATCCAAGTAAAATGTGATTAGTGTGGCTGCCTGTTGTGCTCATGGAAACAGCCTTTCTTGGGCATCTCTTTTTCTTCTTATCTTCAGAGCTCTGATTGTTTTGTTTGGACCAGTTGTTTTGTGCATGGCTCTTTGTTATATACCATTATTTATTGCCAAATACCTTTAACTTTGTGGCTATATTCTAAGCAGTTGTTTGGCGAGTAAAATTTCATGGCACTGTTACATATTTTAGGTAATGAAATCACAGTGATATGGCTTTAGTGAATTGTAAATTTGCAAAGAGCTAATTATTTTCTTTTGAAAATTAAGACTTTTATTTCTGTCTTCAAATGCAGACATTTTTTCTTCAAAAATCTATCTGGTTATTTTAATTATTTTTCATGTGACAAGCTCTTACTGACTGTGTAGTACCCATTTGTAACCAATTCATACAGTTTAGAGTTAAGCAGAAGGATAAATGGTCACATTTTGGGGTCTTCTCTATAAATTTTAGGGGCATTCTAAGTGCAGCACACTGTTGTGTAGTTTAATAAACTGTAGTGTTTCCAGGAGTAGAACCAAAATTTTTATTTTTTTCATTAATGATCTGTGAATTGTTATCATTGTTGAATTATTATTCTAGTTAAGATCAGAAAACAGATTAATAATACATGGTTCCAAAAAAAAATGAATGTCTAATTGTGTTGTAACATATAGTTTTTCACCATCCATGTACAAATCTTATAGCTCTGTATTATAAAATATTTTAGCATCAGAGCTTAGGACTTATAATCAGTCTGTGAATAAATTCTAACTTAAACATGCATTTTCCTACTATAGAAGAGATGCATTGCATGGAGCTGTAATTTACTTTCAGATGCTAATATTTCTTAGGAAGAAAACACTGTCAAATAGCTCAAGAGAAAAGTGTGTGAGTTTTTAGGGTGAGAAAGATTCTTATTTAAGCAGTTTTGATGATACCCAGAAGTGATATTCGAATATTTTCAACTTTTTTGGCATAAGTACCAGTGAATCAGAGTGGCTAGCAGCCATAATATAGACTTTGGGTGGTCTGAGTGATTTGTGTGGTGTTCATGGAGGACCCCTGGTGAGGTCCAGTGATGTACTCTAAGAGGGATAGTAATTTTCCACTGTAACAATCATTTTAATCATGAGAGCATTTTCTGTTTATATTTGATCCATGTATGCTGCTGGTACTCATACAATAATCATCTTTGGACTCCCTGGATGCTCATATCATTTTCTCCTTGAGTCTTCTTATGTCTCCTTCAAACTCCTTATGGCACTGTGATGGTGAATTCTTTTGTCAAGCCAATTGACATCTCTCAGTTAACAAATTATGCACTGTACATTTTCTGGAATGAAAATTCCCCATTTCCTGGGGTAAAATGTGTCAGAAAGAAAACACTATTTTTTTTTTATTTGGAGGGGTTACCAGGTTTTGAACTCAAGGGGACTCAACCACTGAGCCACATCCTCAGCACTTGTTTGTATTTTATTTATAGACAGGGTCTCACTGAGTTGTTTAGCACCTCATTTTTTTGCTGAAGCTTGCTTTGAACTTACAATACTTCTATCTAAGCCTCCTGAACAGCTGGGATTAGAGGCATGCACCACCACACTCAGCATACCATTTTCTAAATATAGGATACTACTAATTTCCTACAACACAATGCTTGCATTTTAAAAAGAAAAACTGTTCAGTACTAGAATTTTGTAGGAAATAAAATTACAAGTTGTAGAAAAGTGCACAAATAGCTGTTTCTAAATTCTGAAAATGTTCAAGAAGTTCCTGGGATACTGCACGTGTCATTATCATCTATGGTAATCTGGAGAATGATGATATGAATGGTGAAAAACTTTCTCAAATCTAAATGAGTTTTAAGAAAATGTACCCATGTCACAGAGTGGAAAGTCTCAAAGGTAATTGTCCGAGACTTTACATTTTAGCTGGGTCTGGTTCAGTATCTTATTACTATTTGATTTGCTATCAATGTTTCTTTGCCATTTCAAAATCGTACAATCTTTAAAAAACTGATTTTTAAGAATTATCACTTGTTTTTCCTAGTTTAAAACGGTTAAAAAAGAATGGGAATGAATAGAATAGCATTGAAGTCTTTTCTGTCTGTCCGTTTAATTATGAGAATAACTCTATTAGTGAATATTATTATTAGTATTACTAAAGTGTGATTGAGCTGCATGTTCTGATGAGGACAATGCTCATGAAGTTGATGTGAAAGTAGGTTTATTTATAAGGTGCAGTAGATGCAATGAAGCTACTCTTATTTATTGACTTAATATCCAAACAGAAACAGCTCTGGCAAGTAAAGAGGAATCTGCAGCTGGGTTTTAGTATATTTTACTTGATGGCTAACTTCTTCTATTGGGGTATGAAACTGAAAACAATTGGTTTAAGTCCCAGAACTGTTGCTTTTTAGTGGTATGCCTTGACCAGTAATCTCTCTAAAACTTAGTAAGATATGTTGCTATAATTGAATATCATCTTTGGTAAGTTATAGAGAAAAGATATTTATTTAGCTCTTGGCTCTGGAAGTTCAAGAGCATGGCACTGAAATCTGCTGAGTCCTACTTGGTCATAAGGTTGTAGAAGATAGCACCTGGTATTATGGTTTCAATCGGAAATGTTCCTTTAATGGCGTGTATTTGTTTTGAGGCAGGGTCTCACTAAATTTCTAAGGGCCTGACTAAATTGCTGTGGCTGGCCTTGAACTTGTGATACTCCTGCCTCTGCCTCCTAAAAGGCTAGGATTACATGTATGTGATACCATGCCCAGTGATAATTTGATTCTGACAAAGGTATATACATGGTGAAATATTCACTACAAACTAATTAACATTCATAACCTCACATAAATATATTTGTCAAAAAGTTTCTAAACTTTCATACTCTACCACAAAGGATAAGTGTTTTATTTTACCTTGACATAGCTCTGGCCATGGAATTATAATCATTCTAATCATACATGGTGGCATAATGCCTTTGAAATTTCTAGGTATTTAGAGACATTTAGAAAATCAATGACTTCTAGTGAGTTATTTTCTTCAAACATTGGCTCTGGCTTATTAGCAATTAAACGTAACTAGGAAAAAATATATTTGGATGTCTTTTATTTACATCAAACAATGAACTCTTTATCTAAACAAAAACATAATTCACCTTCAAAAGCTAAGTCCATTTCAAAGAGTCATATGATATTCTTCTCTTTTCTATGCATTTATAATAACTAAACTACTTAGAAGTTTTTACATCCTGTGAGAAGTCAAAAGAAAATAACACCTGAAAAAAATATTTTGAAGACTCTTAATTAGTAGTCTAGAACAACTGACATGAAAACCATCTCAAGTTTTAAGCTTCTTTCTTTTCAGAAACATTACACGTGCTGTATATTTTAAAAGTAACTTGTCAAAATTTGTTTGTGCCCATGTTAGCAACTCTTCTAAAATTATTGTTAAAATAGTTTAACACTAGTGTTTTTCCTATAGAAATAATCCACTTCTAAAAGGCGAAAGATTTATACGATCTGAAGAGAAACCAGAGTATAATATAATCCACTTCTATAGAAAGTGTCAATAGGGCTGGAAATGAAGCTCAGTGGTAGAGAGTTTGCCTAGCATGCATATGGCCTTTGAGTTTAACCCCCAAAACTACAATAAAAGGAAATAGAGGAAGAAGGAAGGGAGAAAAAAAAGAAAGGAGACAGGAGGGGAGAGAAAAGAATGAGCAAATAAAACAAAAGGGCAAGTTGTACAAATAAAAATATATGATGTACTATCTCTTTGAAAATTTTACAGAGCTTTAGAATTTTAGTGACATCAAACTAGGTGATATTATAACTGTACAGAATGGCACATAAAAAGCTCTGCCTTGGCCTGGCCTAAACAAAATCAATGGGTGGGTGACCTGGAGAGGACTCCTCTCTGGCTTAATTGGTTCAGGCTTGAACCTGTGCTGTGTCAGGATGCACAGCATAGTAAAGGGGCCAACAAGACTTTCCTGACAGGCAGCATGAGTGTGTTCGGCCCCTGGGAGCCCATGATCAGGGATCCCCACCCATGCCTACAGCCACTCCACACACACCTGCTTGTTCACAATGGTCTTCTCAGTTGCCTGGTGCAGGTTTGTTCCTGACCAAAGGCCTGAGTGTTCACATCCTGTTTTGGCATTGCTGGGCATGGTGTGGTTGTGGAGTGAATAGCTAAAATAATCTTAGTGTGATGGAGGGGCAATGGCTGCCCTTCAGCCAAATTTTGTGGTGGTCCTGGAAGAAGTAATCAGGGTTGTGGTCTGCCTAGTTTGAAGACATGGAAACACACCCTAGTCCTTATGGATTTTTTTTGTTGTTGTTGTTCTCTTGTTTTTGTGGAGAAGTTATCATCTGTGAGAAGCAGGTGTTACAAGAGAAGAGGAAAAAAAAGCTTGCTATAAAATTTTCTGGACTACTTGGAGAAAAATGTGAAATTCTTGAAAAAGTTAGCCTTGTTCAAAAAGAGTCTGAAGGCTTAGAGTCATCTTTAAAGGATGACATTTTGGTGAAGGAGTCAATAGAAGCAGAGAATTTGGAGGCAATTTATGAAAACCTGGATAGGTTGGCATCTAAACTTGAGGAAGAAATACTCTCTCTAGAAAAAGAGCTAAAACAAGAGAAATGTAAACATTCTCAACTGGATGAATTGATGGTGGATATATCAAAAAAGTATTAAGTACCTAGAAGATGAATCAAAATTCCTCATATCAAAAATACCTGAAGCTAAAACAACTTTGAGTATATTTCAAATGAATGAAGCAGGATCTAAGGAAGCAAAAAAAGAGGTTTTGAATGAAAATTCCCAACTTCACAAAAGTCAGAAAGAGCTTTTACTAGAAGGTGAAGTATGGAAAGAAAAAGTGAATGCCATTAACAAACAGAAAATGACATTTGAACACTCTAAAGTACATGGAGAACAAGTTCTAAAAGATAAAGAAATTGCTTTAAGTCTCTGACTGAACACTTTCTTCAGATGAAACATTGGGCTTCTGTACTTGGAGATGATAGTAACTTGGAATTGGAAATGAAGAGTGTTGGTGCTCACTTGGAGGATCAGCCAAAAGGGGATTTGAAGAGATGGTTTTATGCTGCTAAGTTAAAAACCTCTTTTAAAACCTTAGAAGGAGAAATAAATCAAATTTTTACTTTCTTTTCTGAAATTACTTAAAACAAAGGAAGTCCTTATAGAGAATATTAAAAATCTTAAGACATAACAAGCATCTTTGCAGTCCAAAAATACACAATTTATAAGTGAGAATCAGAATCTGCATCAGCAACTTAAAATCATCATTGAACTATATCAAGAAAATATAATGAAACTCCAAAGTAAATTAATAATAGAGGAAAATTACCAGGTAGACCAAGAGGATAAACTTTCCAAAATTGAGCAAAACATCAGCCATGCAACTGAACAGCTAGAGAACTACAGAAAGCAAGTCAAAGATCTTGAAGAAGAATTGGAGAGAACCATTCACTCTTATCAGGGGCCAATTATGTACTATGAAAAAAGCATATGATAATGAGTTGGCAGCTCAGAGTGCTGAAAGATACCTCAATGATTTAAAGAAACAAAATGCCCACAACAGACAAAACTGAAAATGAATGTAAATTTAAACTAGTAGAAAAATATCCTTCTGCACTTGATGATTCAAATATAGCCTTTGGCAGAGAGAATCCCCCAAATGGTTCCTCACCATTGGGTCGACTTTCATCTGAAATGAGAGATCCTCTTTTTTAAAAGAAGGATCCACTCAGACTCTTACCTTTGCTTTCAAGGGTAAGAAAAAGAGGTTCAATAATCCTCTGTTCCCTCAGATTATCAATGAAAGAGGAGAATCAGGCTATGATGGGACAAGTGATCCTCAGAGAGTTTCTTATAACATTGGGCCCCTGTCAAATCCATGGCAAGAGAACCCTAAGATGATGATGGCTCCACCAAGCCAACCATATTCTGATCCATGTCTTTCTCTACTAAGGCAAGAGGGATGTTATTCTAATTATGGTTGACCATCTTGGACCAGCAGAACCCAGAAGTTCTACTATATCACCTTTGGATAAAATGGATGGGCCTATGTCTTCAGAAATGGAATCCAGTAGAAATTATCCCCAATTTGATCTTGGTGATTCCAATGTTCCTTATTCATCTGTCCCTGCTGAAAATGAAGCAACTGGCTCTGGCTATTCTTTCTCACATTTCTCTCCAAACAGAGGTCCATTGTTTCCAGTCAATCCAAGGAGTTAGTTGATCAGAAGAGGACCTTTTTTTCCTCCATCTCCCCCCAAAAACATGTATGGAGCATCTCGAGAATATTTTCCACCAAGCCCACAACCTCTTCATTCCCAAAACTGTGGTGTTTTCCTCATTATCTTCTCCCAAGAGCTGAATTTCCCCCCATCCTCCCCCACATTCTGAAAGTAGAAATGAGTTCCCTTCAAGGTTGAGTCCATCTTCAAATGAGCCTGCTACTGAACATCCAGAAGCACAACAACAATCCTGACAATATTTTGTATCTGCCTTCAAAAGTGATCTATCTCTCATTTTTATTTTAACTAATTGCTTTTACTCAAGCAATTATACTTTTGCTCCAATTGATGCTTGATGGAATTATAATTCTTAGAATAGCATTTTGTAAATAAAGATGGTTTAAATATGAATCTTATGAATCAATTATTTCAATTTTATTTTATTCTAGATAGTGTAACTTAATTTGATTAATTTACTATTACATGAGCAACAATGGGAATATTATATACATAATCTTGCAGTTAGTGATATTTTAAAATCTAAAGAAAGCTTGTGCCTTGACACAATAAATGTACTTATTATGACTGTGGCAAATGTGAACATAACTATATGCTTAGTGAAAGATTTTAATGTATTTAAATCTTATTTTCCATTGATGATAATAATTAAAATTAGGTAGTTTTTCCCATAAAATAAGAATAACTAGAGCATATTAAGTGTAAACCATAAAACAGGAGTATGTCATGTAAATAGGAAATTTCAAATATAAAATATTTCAGTTCTCAGAAATTTTTCAAAATTGGAAACCACAAATTAAGTTTACTCAGCCCCCATTGTCCCTTATATGTTTTATTTTATGGCCATTTTCATAAAATTAAGAATTGTATTCTGCTCTGAACTAGGTTCCATTTATTATTTTTGAATCAAGAGGCATGTCTTCAGGGTATGATGTGCTCAGTCAATGAAGACTTGTGTGGTAGAATGGGGCATTCCATGGGTTAAAATTATATTCAAATGAGTACAAAATTATGCAAAATCACAGATTGTATATGTAGGAAGTTACCACATAGGGGACTGGAATGGTATACAGTGAGCACAGTTATTGACAATGGCACAAACTTGTTGGGAAGAAATGGAAAACATCATCATTAGTGATTGAGCATTTTATTTAAAAAAATTCATGAGATTTTACAGCATCTGAAAATAAAAGATAAAGTGATGTCACATCTGTTATCTGTATGGGTGTTATTCTCTATCAAAGGTCCAGGAATCTTAATGTGATTGTGCATATGAGCAAGGAAGATAGAAGACATATTATGCTATGAAAGAGTTTGAAGGGTTAAAAAAAGAGACAGTAAACTGTAATCCAAATGAGGGATAAGACAGCTACAGAAATATGATGAACAAGTTTACCTGTATATTAAGAATCTGTAACAATGTGTAAAGAAGTAGAAAATAATCTCAATGCCAGGATAATGACAATTAATTCAGCTTGCTGTGGAGGGATTTAAGGCAGGATCCTGTTGTTTCTTTAACAGTTGGAAAGAAAAAGGAGAAAGTAGCTGGGCTTCAAGTGTAATTTCTAATTTATTTATTTGAGAAACCATATTGTTGAAGATTAATCCCAATTATTTTATATTTAATTTATTTATTTTAATAATAAAATAAAAATATCAGAACAATGTGATTAGCAGTACTAATTATCTCTTCTTGTCTGTTGAAAAATTTTAGAAGCAATGGATGTTATATTACATTTTAGACATTTTTTAGAAATGATTTTTTGGGGTTGGGGATGTGGCTCAACTGGTAATGCACTTGACTGGCATGCACAGGGCACTGGGTTCCATTCTCAGCACCACATAAAAATTTAAAAAAAAAATAAAGATGTTGTGTCCACTGAAAACTGAAAAATAAATATTAAAAAATTCTCTCTCTCTAAAAACAAAGATTTTATTGTCTGGCCATCTACAAAAAAAATGTGAGTTAGAATTATAAAGACATCTATATTTTTATTTAATTAATTGATTTGAATTGAATTATTTGGCTTCATTTACTTATTTGAATTTTAATTCATGAGTGCCAATTTGTTTAAAAGCCAGTACATAATGTATAGACAGGACAGGCCTGTATAGTTGGAAATGCCAGATATAAAATCTAGTAGCCATGATGGACACTGAAGTCAAAGGTAATCCTAGAGATGGTGCCAGATGAGATTGCTAAGAAGCCTGGAATACCAACCTGTGGTCCAGTAATCATGAAGCTGAACTTTGCAAAACCAATTAATAGTAAAGCAGTTACAGAGGGACAACATCAGTCATTGCAGTTAGGGTCTTTCACAGTCTACCCCTGGAACTCTATCAAAGACCATAACAATATCTGAAAGTGGTGTTATTACATTAAATTTTAATTTTACAATGCAGATGCCAAATAAAATAGCCATCACATCTTTGAAATCACCAAATAAGGCTAATGGCAATTAAATCAGCTGTGCAGACCATCACTGTTGGAGGAGTGAACATATCACCATTTAAGACAGCTATTCCTCAGGAAACTGCTCCCAATTCCTGTGGAAAGGCTGGCAACTGTTCAGCAGATTCAAGAGCCTGGAATGAAGTTTCATGATATCTGATTTGTTACTGCCACAACAGCCAGTATCTTAACCCAACCAGATAGTCAGAATCCCAGTATAAGCATTAAGCCTTTTTAGGAAGCAATGTCAGTGATTGTTAATACAACCCCAGCACAGATGACAGTTCTATTTGTTTAAGCTCAGGCTATCCAACAAGTTTTCCCCAAATCCATCAATCAGGCTTCATAAATAGTAACTAACAGTCAACAATAGCAATGTCTTGTTATGCCTTGCACCCCACTGTCACAGATCCAGCCCAACTTCACTAACGTGTAACCAGACACTCTCCTGGCACCAACTCCAGGAACAGGAATTGTGGGTTATGCAGAGCTTCCAACTCAGTACATTACTCAGCTATAGGGGTTTTCATATGTGTATATAGCAGTCAGCTCTAATTTTACTGGAACATCTGTTATCCAGACCCAGGCAAGTCTTCCATTCAATGGCATAATCCCATCAGTATCTGCCAGAAAGCCCTGGAATTGTATAAAATCACTATTTGAAATTATACTGTGATTGCTTTGTAAATGGCAAATTTTATAACAATTGCAGTTGTACTAATTGTTATAACAATTTGGAACATGAAAATGAATCACAAAAAGTATAAAGGCATGCCTTGACACAAATACAGATTTTAAGCCTAAGATAGGGAAAGGAAAGGGGGAGAAGCATATTGATATCATAGCAAGGGATGTAATTGTCAATGTCAGTATATCTTAAAAACTACTGAGTGCTATGAGGCTAAAATAATGTGTTCCTCAATATGTAAATGTGTTGGCTGTAAGAATTTTGAAGAAAGCCCAGAAAGAAAGACATGGATGCATTTGGCAGATATAGCTGAAATAAGAGTACATCAATAAACAGCATGGAGACTACATTATCTTCTCAGACTTGCTTACTAGGCCAACCCTGGCTTTTAATAGTGGAGGAGGAAAATTGTATTTAGGTTTATAAATAAGGAAGTAGTAATTGGCTTCACAACAAGGTAGAGAAGAAAGACGGAAGAGAGAATCAAAGGCAACAGCAGAGTGGATGATCCTTGAGGAATTGGGATGCTGTTTGATGCGGATCATCAACTCTGCAGGAAAAGCAAAAAGTAACCCTGGTTCCATGAATTGCTAACTCTTTCAAAAGACTGATGAATGGACCTGTACAGAAATGTTAAGGATGCTTGACTTTCTGAAAGATAGATAACAATTACTGTATTTTATTTTACTTCATTTTAAAAGAAATATGAAATTATAATATTGCAAGAGAAGAAATAAAAATATTTTCTATCTTAATTAAATCCATGTCTCTTCTAAATTGGATTTTTTAATTTTTTTTTCTTTACTGTATTATATATATTCTTAATTTTTATCCTTTTTCATCTCAGGCTTCTTTGAGTTTTCCTCCATTCTGATTTCTAATGCCACAGAATGAACCTGGTGTCTAGGACTCGGTTCTCTCTTCCCTCACTTATGGCTTATAATCACCTTTTTAACCCCTATTTCTTTTCTATTTTCAGTCCCCTTTTAAATGATATATTTTGTATTTAGAGAATACATTTGGGGGCTGGGGCTGTAGATAAGTGGTAAAGCACCAGACTTGCACATGAAAGGCAGTGAGTTAAATCATTAGCACCACAAAATAATAAGTAAATAAGATATATATGTATCTTATTTA
>NW_026005626.1:257580-295451 GCF_001458135.2 Marmota marmota marmota | reverse complement strand
TATATATATCTTATTACTAACATACTAACATAATACACAAACTCATATGTATTATGTTAGTCTAGGAAAATGTGAAAATATATTGTAGAGACTTTATAATTAGAACTGCATATATTTATGAGACTTGAAGAGGAATGTTTCATCAAATTTGCTTTCATATACAGGTTTATCACTGTCTTTTATTATATAGGCTTAGTAAAATATATAAGAAAATAACCACCATGTTGTGAAAAAGTGACTAAAATCATGTACTGAATGCACAGCTTTTTGTACTCTGTCCATCATCTTGTGCCTACCATTTCCCTTCCCATAAGGGAAAAATATTTCAAAATTGTAAAAGAAATTTTAATAGTTAATTATTTATGAGACTCACCTGACTCTTAACTGTTGAAACTCAACCAAAATAAGAAACTCTCTTAGCTATGATTTGTCCTGTGTGCTATTTAATAATAAGAGAGGATTGGTGGTTTCTCTTTAAGGAAGTGAAACTATAAAAGTGTTCTCATACTGGAAAGATTTGTTTCAAACTTCCTTTTGCACAAAATAACCCACTTGATACCTGAAAAGAAAGGAGTTCTTCTCATGTGTGTGTTCAAGATAGAGAGTCTTGAGAAAAAAGTAGAAATGGGACAGGAAAGAACTTGGTAAATACTATTAAGCAAATCTAAATGCTTTCACTCCAAATTTGTGTTTTTTTCTGGAAGAATAGACTTTTCTCAGACAAAAGATAAATATGAAAGTACATTAAGTTAGAATAACTTTATGTAAGCCACCTATTAGGGAGATCAATTGCCATTTGGTCTCAAGAACATTTTCCCAGTAGATCAACGCTTGAAAAATTCCTTGAGAGAGGTTTTTTTTTTAATTTTTATTTTTTTATTTTTTTTATTAATAGTATCATGAACACATGGTAGACTATAAATGTACAATAATGTTAATTTTAATCTTAGTATTTTAGCTCTTTATTCCCCCAGAATTTTCTGTAAATTCAACCATGTAGTTTGCAGAGGTGTAGTCATTGTTTAAAAATTATTTTAAATTTGCATTTCAGATTCCATTTGGTAAGGGAATCCATATTGGAAATAATATTAAGACAAGAGGAAAATAGATCTACTAACATAGCTTATGGTTATTAGATTTAAGCTACTTTCAATCATGGAATAATCTTATGTGTTAGTGTAAGATTTGATACATAACTTTAGCTGTATGAATATATAATTAAACATTTTGCATCCCTTTTGTGACCTAATTTACAAATATTTAAAATTGTGTTACAATTCTGCTTTGCTGTTTAATAAAAAGCTCTAATAGAAGAAAAAAATCATTTTGAAATTTCCACTTTATGATACTCCAGGGAGCTTAAAAAACAAACCAGTTTTATGTGAAAGGATACTAATCTTAAGGTTGTATTATTAAATCAAAAAAAAAAAGAAGTTATAGAGAAATACCTCTTGTATACTCCCATTTGTGGGAAAGAAGGAAACACCACCAATGGCACACATGTGCACACGCGCGCACACACACACACACACACACACACACACACTTTTTTCCTTTAGTATGTGCAGACTCCAGGGATAGGTTGATGAACTTAGCCTAACTCCCTCCTAAGATCAGGAGTCATCTCATCAAAAGTTATAAAAAGTACATTTCTCTTTTTTGTAAATACTAGGTTTGTTTTTTGCCTAACCATATTTTAATGTTATAAACTTGCTTGGAATGCCTGCCCACGCCTTGAATTCACCCATGCCTGGCTTTTCCTGACCAGGTATAAATCTTCTCTGAAAACTTAATGGTGCGTCATAAATTCTGGTGTTGGTATCTAAATTTATTTCCTAACTTGAAATGTTGAGCCATGTGGATCATTAACCTACTATCTGTTTTTGTATTATACTTGTGAAAATCCTGTTAGCTGTAAGTTCTCAAAATACCACCCTTTGCAACTTTTTGCGCTATAAAACCTCTTTCCTGAAGACTGGGGTGCTGATCTCTGGCCCATGTTGTAAGAGATAGATGATGATAAGCTCTCTTTGTGTACATAAATAGAATCTTGCTTTATATTGATTTTAAAATGGAGTTGGTAGTCTTTTCTTTTTATTGTGGTTTAATAATGAACAAAAACTAGCAGCAGTCGGTGCCTCTGGAGAAGGACCTGAGGGAAGATTTAACTTTCTAGTTATTCCATTTTCTGCCATTTTAATATTTACTTCATTCAAAGGAAAAAAAAACTTGAAAATAAAAAAAAAGTTTTGTTTATATTTAAAACAACTGACTTATACCATGTTTTGAGGTTGGATCACTGTCCCCCTCACAGCCATTAGTATTTGATTGTCTGGACACAAGGAAGATTCCAGTA
Source organism: Marmota marmota marmota (assembly GCF_001458135.2). NCBI lineage: Eukaryota > Metazoa > Chordata > Mammalia > Rodentia > Sciuridae > Marmota > Marmota marmota. The sequence goes on along the minus strand of NW_026005626.1, from coordinate 293,095 downwards.
GCTCATATTAGCTTCTGTTTTGCAGGACTTTGTTGGCACTAGGACGTAATGTGAGTATATTGGATGAATATACCGAAGAAAAGGTGAAAAAAATGAAGCCCCACAAGAAGTAAGTTGAGTGACCGGCTGTATCCACATTGCAGGGTGCAGTTGGTGCAGCCTTTGCAGGTTGATAAAAACCTGGGTGCCTTGCTTGTACTTGGCCATCCACTTCAGATTCAAAAATTTACATGAGCTGAAGCATATGTGCTTCTTCATGTCTGTGGTGGACAGTAGACTCTCAGGTTTCTGAGAGAAAGAGCAAAGCTCAGTTTGTGTTTGAGAGTTTTTTTTTTTTTTTAAAGAGTCATATTTTTAGTGTTTGTGTGTGTGAGCATTTATATCCGAATTTATGACTTTATGTGACTTTTCGTTTCTTATCAATTGTTTATATTTTTATTTACTTTTATAAAGAAAACTTGTTTGAGGAATAATTACAAAGTATGTGTTGTTATCCCTGTTTGAAGATGAGAAAGCTAAGCTGACCCAGGCTGAGTGACTCTGCCTGCAGTGCTGTGAACTGTACCTGTGGCAATGCTTACCCTTGTAAACCTCTGCATCCTCACTACTAACAGTCCTTGAAGTTACGTGCTTCATAGGAAAGTGTTAGGTACTAAATGACTAGGTATATGATGAATGGTAGCTATTTAGAAATGTTATTATTTTCTCATTTATTTTTACTTAAATATTTAAGCCACTATTTGCAGGCCACACATTATTTTTCCCCACATTTTTATTGGTACATTATATAATGATTTAATTTGTTGTTATATATTTGCACATACACACAATATAACAATATCACTTGGCCAATATCACTCCCCAGCACTTCCCCCCTACCTCAACACTTCCCATCCCTTAGTCTCTTTCCATTATAGATCTCACTTTGATTTTCATGAGATCCACTCCCACTCTTGTTTTCTTTTTTTCATCTCTAGCTTCTGTGTATCAGAGAAAACACATGATCTTTGACCTTCTGAGTTCTACTTAGTTTACCAAAAAGGATGGTCTCTAGTTTCATTCATTTTAGTGCAAAGGACATTACTTTTTTTTCTTTATGGCTGAAGAAAAAATGTATATTAAAATTATGTAGTTTTGAGAATGACTGGTAAAATTGGCTGACTGAAGACACATTAGGGTTTGTGGGAAAATTCAATCTTAGGGATATTTCATGTGGAACTGGTACAAAAATGTTGTAGTAGGAAACTTCACCTGTGAGAATAGGGAAACCAACCATTATTTTTTAAGTTGTAGATGAACAAAATACCTTTATATTTGATTTTTTTATGTTTTGATGAGCGTTGAACCCAGTGCCTCACATGCACAAGACACGTACTCTACAACTGAGTGACAATCTTAGCTCCAAACCAACTGGTTTTGATTGGAAAGTCTACCAAGCAGAATAATTTGCTGGTAGCAAGTGTTCACATGTAAATTTACTTTTTAGTTGACACATAAAATTTGTCTATGGGTACTTCATGTACATACATGTCTACAATGCCTTGAGTTTGAAGTTGAGTACTCTGAGTGATGAACCCATCCTAATTCCATCTTAAGTTTGAGAGACATCTCATCATAAAGTCATGAAAAGTTAATTTTTGTTTTACTATAAATTACTGTGATTTCTAAACTTGTTTGAAATTCCTTCCTATGCCTTGAACTCACCAATTCCTTGTTTTTCCTGACCAGAAAACAACCCTCTTTAAAACCTTAGTTGCATCTCATAAATTCTGGGCTCCCCCTTACCAGATAACAACCCTCTCTAAAACATCAGCAGCACCTCATTAATCATCATTGCGTGAAAACTTCATGGTATATTGGCACCAGCCTTTTAACTGCCTTTTAAGAGTCACTAATTTAGCCTAGCAACCATCTGATGCTTGCTTCTTCAAAGATAAGATCCTTTTGTAGTAGGATGCATTCATTACATTTTTAGTTTTTTCTCAGCTTTTTGGTTTGCTAACAGTTTATGTTTAAGGAATAGAGAGGAATTTTGAGTCAAGGATTTTATTACAATTTGGGGAAACTACAAAATATGAAAAATTTCTTGCCATTGGTGAATATTTTTATACTTCTTCGCAAGGTTCCTTCAGTAGCTCCTATGATGTACAGCTTACAATGTATTTTCCCCTAAAGTTTGATGACTTGCACTACAAAAAATAATAATAATAATAAATAAATGTATCTCTATACTTTCAAAATCTCATTGTAGGAAGCAAGGGACTCAGCTCTGATATGCAAAATTGGCTCAACAAGGTAGCATGTTGTTATTCTATTTAGAGGACTTGAGAACAGATTCAATGATTCAATTACATTTAATTTGTAATTAACTCCCTCCTAAGCAGCTAATGGTGCATAACTTGGTTCTGGATGGGCAAAGAGAAAAATAAAATGTCTTCTTTTAGAGAAAGCCTATCTTAGACAGGGTGCCTAGGACTGTAGTGGCACTTCTAAAAGTGAGTTTCCTCTTCTAAAATAGAACTCTTTTCTGGGAAATGCTTCTTGATCCACAGAGGTGGCATCTCTGCAGCTGAGACTGTAATATTTGACCTTGCCACTTGGGATGGAGATGACTTGCCTAGGGGAAGGCCTTTGATCTGGTTATGCTAAACAGATTCTCTCTCCTTAAAATTTGGAATTTTGAACTGAGAGTAAAAGGTAGGTATTGATGGTATTTTAGTCACTTGAATGGTAGTGCCCAAAGCATTTGATTCTAATTGTAGTCTCTGTTTTCTGGAGCTAACTTGATTCCTGTTTTTTATAACATGTGATATTTCATTTCTTCCTGTGTGTGTTTGTGTGTATGTATTTGTGTGTGTGTGTGTGTGTGTGTAATACTGCAATATTCTTCCAGTAAGTTTCTCTTTTTTTAGACTCCATTTGGTTGCTCTATATTTCTTGAAACCAAACTTACATAGAGCAGAACTCAAAACAACAAAGGCTCTATCAAATTTGTTAATGCAAATGCTAAAGGCTGCATCCATTTGATGGAAATTATAATATTTAATTTGTGTGTGTGCATATGTCTGTATGTGTTTGATTGAATGATTTAGTATTTTACCAGATGCTATAGGGATTTATTATTTTCATCATCATTATCATCATGAGCAACATTGTTGTCATAATAGCTCTTGTTTATGGAGAACTTTCTATTACCCAGCCACTGTATTAAGCACTTTGCATACAAAATAACATTTTACATGATTTCAGAAATACTATTAAACAGATTCTATCATAATCCCCCATTTATAATTTGGGGAGCAGGGGTCTGAGCAACTTGTGTGGCATTATACATCTAGGAAGTCATGCAGTAGAGATTTGAATGTAGGTTTATCACACTCCAGGGAAAGATTATATTATTAAAGTCTGTATTACAATATCCAAAGATATATTTTTGGTTTACATTTTTACTTAGGTTGAATGTGGACATAGGGTAGGAATATTATAATACTTTTTGAAAATTTCTTACTCTTATTTTTTTGGCTTGATTTTACTACCTTTCTTTCATGTTGATTATATTGTTTGTAGGGATCAAGCAGGTGGTGCCCAAGATTAAATAAATTGTCTTGAGAAAGCCTCTGAAAAGGTGACATTGAAACTGAGGTAGAATGGTGATATTGAGGCAATCATGTGAAGGTTTGAGACTGAGTGTTCCAGGGAGAGGGAAAAACAAATGCAATAGCACAGATTTCAGAATGAGCATGTGGGGTTAGAAGATCAGAAACTAGATATATTTGGCTACAGAGGAGTGAACAAGGGAGTGAGTTGATGGAGGGGAGATTGGAATTAGATTATTTGGGTCTCTAAGGATACAGTAGGAATTTGGAACACAGAGGATTATCCATCAACAGATTCAAAGAAGAGAAATAATATGAATTAGTTTATATTACAAAAGATGAATTTCTGCCTCTGAAAATGATAGAGTAGCCAAAAGTCCTCCAATAGAATAATTAGAAAAGCTAGACAAAATGAAGAAAAAGACATTTATTTGAAAGTACTGAGAGCTACCAAGGCAGTCAGAATCCTGGAGAGGAGAAGTTACATTAAAGTTACTTCAACTTTCTTCTTCTTTCTCTCTTTGAAGGGTTTGCTGATTTGTAAATGATATAGCTCTGAAAGACTAAAAGAGGCCAATAGAAAGCAGCAGCTAAAGAGTTGGGGAGTTGGAGCAGAGATTTTGGCACTCCCAGGAATGTAAAATTCCTAAACAAGCAATAACAGGTATATAAGAATGATGCATTATGTACAGGTTGTTTTAGTATAGGCATGAGAAGTTTGGTAATGCTCAGAAATGAAATGATGTAATAACAGAAAAAGGAGAAATGCCAAATGATTATCTTAAAAGGCATAAAAAAAAACATTTTATAAAATCCAGGATCTAATTCTGTATACACTATGACAAACATCATGCTAAGGTGAAATAGTGAGGGCTTTAGGGCCTCACCCTCTGATTAAAGATGAGAAAAGAGTCAAGGTTTTCACCCCTGCCGTTCAGCCTTGTCCTTGAAGTGCCAGTGAGTATAAGGAGGCTGGGGGGAAACCAAAGGTTGCAAAAGGAGGGGCTAAAATCATACTATATGTAAAATATATAATTATGTAAATTTAGGAAGGTTTCTGGATACAAAACAACATAAAAATCAATTGTATTTCTATATAGCAGCAATAGAAAATTGTAAGATGAATTTTTTAAAAAGAGACAATTCGAATAAATCCAGCAGTGTATAAAAAGGATTATAAACTGTAACCAAATTGTATTTCCAAATAATACGTGTGGAACAATTGGATATCTTTATCCAAAAATTACCCTATACTATATATAAAATTAATGTGGAATGGATTATGGGCCAAAATGTAAGTATTAAAATTTTTGTAGTTGAAAACAGAATAAAGTTTTTATGATAGAATTTCTTAGATATAACACCAAAAATAAGGAAAAAATATTAAATTGGAGTTCATAAAATTTCAAACCTTGAGTTCTTTAAAAGACAATTTTAAGAAAATTAAAAGACCCAGGCTACTCATGAATTGATAACATTATGGCTAAGAGTTCAGTTCTCACCAATTTGATCTCTAAGTTCAATACAATCCTAATCAAAATACCAGAGGCAATGGGGTGTAACAGCAGTCCCTTCATCTTCTGAATATAGCCCTCACTACTCGAAGGCTTATTTAGAAACATTTTGTTTTTCTCTTCTTCCCTTTCTCCTTCTTTAACAAGATTAGGGGGAGAGGGTTATATTTTCTTCCCCTGGTTGAATTGCCCTTGGACACACCCACTACAGGAAGGAGATGCCTGCTGATATCTGGGAAGCAAATACTTCCCAAATTAACAAGTGAATCCTAACAGCCAGAATAGTGCTCTGGGACCCCCTAATAGAGCACAACTGGAATGTAACCTTTTAAGAGTTCCTTTAAACCCTTGGGGAATGGTTGCTGTCCTATTTCATAGTGAACAAAAAGGAACATCTAATTCAATGGAAAATGTACCATAGAATATGAATCACTAATATCCTGTCTATTGTTTATCCCACTGAGATTTTCTGCCTCTCTAGTTAGAGTGATAGGTGAATAAAAATTAATTAGAAGCTGGAATCTGATTTTAAGATGAGATTTCAGATACACACATCAAGTTGTTAGGTTAGCTGTAAAGCATAACCTAGGTTATATATATTTAGAAGTCATAATGAATCAGTCTGTCATGAAAATCAGATTATCCTTTGGTGTATGCTAATGGCTATGGTCTCATGGAGTTGAGGTCTTCTCAACAACTGCCTGCTGGTTCTGCTGTTTTCTGACTTGACCAAGGAATGATCCACACTTAGTAAAGCACCTCCTTTAATAAATGCTTCTGGAGCTTTACAGAGAAGAGATGTTTTCCTCTGGACTGTAGGGGTGGTCTCGTATGGCTCTCATTGACTCTATTTTTTCAACAATAATCAGCCAGTCCATAAATCACTTTGTTCAGTAACCTAATAATTTCCAAGATATTTACTCTGTACTTGCTATGTGCCAGGCCATTTACAAGATGCTGAGGACCCAACAAAGTTAGTGCCTGACTGTGAAGAGGCTATGATGGGGGAGAAAGATAAGAAGGCTCCTAAAACTTGGTGAGATGGGGTGGTAACTCTAGGCAGGTAGGGTGTACATGGAGGAAGTAGGTCACTGGCTGTATGTCTTTGGGGATTAGGTCTTGTCTCTCTGGCTCCTCCCTGCCTCTCTCTGCTTCCCCACTGCCTGAAGTAAGCAGCTTCCCTCCACCATGCCCTTCTACCATAATGCTCTGCCTTGCCTTGGGCCCAGAGAGTTGGAGTCAGCTATCATGGACTGAAGCTCTGAAACTGTGTCCCCAAAAAAGACCCTTTCCTCTTCTAAGTTGTTTTTGTCAGGTATTTTAGACACAGCAACAAAAACCTAACTAATCCAGCTGTGAAAAGACTAAAAGGTAAAGTCGTGATGGAGACGGATGGTGAGTATTGAGATCGGAGAGTTTTGTAGGACTTTGCTGACTATGTTATATACTTCTTCTCAAGACAGTGGAGTGCCATTGAAGGATTTAAGTCAGTAAAATATCTTCCCCAAACCTGTGACATTACTGTATTTCATCTGAGGTGGTCACCCTTCTTATGAGCAAAGCAATGCCATATGACCTTTCTGACCTTAGTTTTCACTGAGTTTCCTCACCCTTCCTTCATTCTAGGTGTACTTGAACTCTATGACCCAGATGTTCTTTGGATTTCTATGCTTGTACCTACTGTGTTCACACTGATCCATCAGTGTCCAGCTACCATCACCTCCATTCTCATGTGTCCATATCTTGTAGGTTTCTCTAGTCCAGTCCAGTACCATTACTCTGGGAAGATTTTTTTTTGTATCCCAGGAAGAATTAATCCTGTCTTAAATTAGTACTTTCTTTAGTGCAGCTATCATCATTTATCCTTCCAATCAACAAATGTTTGTTAGTTCCAGACTGTGTTCCAAGTATGTGACAGTGTTCAGCAAGCAAAACTACCTGAGTTCACGGAGTTTATTTAAATAATACACACATTTAGCCTCATTTGTCTTGCTTGTAAGTGTGGTAAGGTATTTACACATTTGTCTCCTTGATTTATTTCTCAGATGCATGAGGATCGATACTATGTTCCTTGTATTTGCAGAATAAATTGGTTTTGAATGAATGAGTGAATGAAGATTTGAAAGAGGCACAGTGAACACTTGCAGATTTGTCTTTATTCTTTGCATTTTGGTATAAAGAAAAAAGAATTGATTTTGGAGTTGCAGTTTTCCAAGTCCAGCTCATGCCTCAACCACTTACTACCTCTGGAACCTTGGATAAATTACTTAACCTCTCTGAGCTTAACATTCTTTTATTGTATAGGCTCCTACTTTATAGGCTCATGAAGATTAGATATAATACAGACAAGATAACTTTCTCTGGTTAGGGAGGGATTCTAAGCATTCCCTTTTTTATATATTTTATTATTTTTAACAGACTTCAGGTATAAAAATGTGCTGAAAGTTTGTTTTTTTTTTTTTAGCTTCTTTGTCCTTAGAAACATACATATTGACAGACTTAGGCATGCATTTCCCATTCAACATCTGCCACTTTTGTCCAAAGGAGCCCACAGGAGACCTGTCATGTGAGGACATGTCACATTTCCTTTTGTCTTTGGACCTGAAAGGCTTGGTGCAATCCATGCTCTTTCAGCAGTCATTTACCAACCATGACTTAAACTGTTCTGAAAGCCTATTTTATTTTCTATCAGTACCACTGATAAAATCTAGAAGCTTATTCTCTGTATGGAAAGTGCTTTGCCAATTAGAAATCATTTAAGGATCTCCCTTTGGCATTCTGTGGCATGCCTCCATTGTAGCTGATATGGGTTGATTTGGCTGGTTATCTGTTGGACTGTAGCAAGAACAGGCAGTTCTTAAATCTTGGATCTCCCACTTGGAGCTGTCTAACCATAGACCACTACTTAGCTTATGGTCCTTTCGTTCTCTCAAGATATTAGGACTTTGGTCAGAGGGTGCTTACAAAACCTGTGACATTATTGTATTTCATCTGAGGTGGTCACAAATGGAAAGTAATATAAAGTATTGAGCATAATTCCTAAAACATAGTAGTCACTCAATAAGTGACAGCTATTATTAACCATTGAATCATTGTTATATTTATAGTCATCATTATTTTCATTGTAGTGTTTATCTGTTTGTTGAGTTCAAAACTTGATAAGAGGAAAACTATTTATTTACATTTCTACATACCTAGAGATGTCTGATATGTAGGAGGCCAAAAACAAATGCTCATTTAATGGATGAATGAAAAAGTATTTTTGTTATCAAAATGTATTAAAATGGATATAAAACATTTGTAAATAGTAGGAAATTAATATATACTTGTTCTTCACCTGACTCTTTTCTTAAATTTCCCCAGTTACATAAAAAATTTCTTTCTCAGTTTTTACTGTGAGATTTGGTTTAAAAGTCTCTCTGTGTGTTCTTTCCATGTCTTGTTGTTCTCTGAAGGATTTTCTTTTTTAGCTTGTTTCTGTGCAGTTGTTTTCCTAGCCTTCCATCATTCCAGATTTGTTGGTTTCTAATACCTTTAGTTCTTTAGGTGTTAGAACACAATTTCTGAATGAAATTCCCTAGGCTATGGATGTCATGAAATAGCATTTTCTGAAGATGCATGTATATGTGTGTATATAGTCCTCTTTTTCTTTTCAAGAATTTAAGCTTTATTTTACTTGTTTGTTTGTATGTGGTTCTGAGGATCGAACCGAGTGCCTCACCTATGCACTGAGAGTGCTCTGCCACTGAGTGTCGTGACCCCTTGCCCGCAAGGAAGACGCAACTCAGGAATCTTCTTTCAGCAGTTTATTCAGGCCCTTGATAGTTCTTCTTCTCCCTCTCAGATGCCCCTCCCAGCCTTAATAAAGCATCTCAAGCCCCAATGCAAAGCTGCCACGTGGAGCTTTCTCATAGGGTGGTGAAAAATCATGTGCCAACTCTCCCAAATTAGGAGTTGTTTTTCACATACCACAGCGGAGCCAGCGCCATCTTGTAATGGCGACCGTAGTCTGCAGAAATGACAGAAGCGGCTCACCACAACTGAGCTTTGGCCTCAGCCCTACAATCCTCTAATTAAAAACAAACAAACAAACCATCCCCTCATTGCATTTCCTGCTCCTTGCAGAGGAGAGAAATCATAAAGCCAATGGACAATGGGGGCTTGTGGTGCCATATAGGACAGAGGCTAAAGTGACAACTCCCCTCAAGTACATCTGAATGACTTCAGAGACTGAAGGCAGTTTCCTGTAGAGCCAAACTTATTCCCTGGAGGGAGCTCAGCCAGGAGCTAACACATTCTTCTTCTTCTTCTTCCTCTTCTTCTTCTTCCTCTTCTTCTTCTTCCTCTTCTTCTTCTTCTTCTTCTTCTTCTTCTTCTTCTTCTTCTTCTTCTTCTTCTTCTTCTTCTTCTTCTTCTTCTTCTTCTTCTTCTTCTTCTTCTTCTTCTTCTTCTTCTTCGGAAATTTTTTTTTATTTGTAGATGAACACAATACCTTTATTTTATTTATCTATTTTTATGTGGTCCTGAGGATTGAACACAGGGCCTCACTTGTGCTAGGCAAGAGCTCTACCACTGAGCCCCAGCCCCAGCCCCAGGAACCAGCACATTTTTGGTAGAACATTGAAACTTGCATTTTCCTTCCTTGCACTCAACCACATGTTTGCTCTTTGCTCAGTTTTTCATACAAGTACAATGCTTGCTTTCCTCTTTCTCATCTTGTCACCTTCTCTCTGAGACTGAATCTAGCTTAACTTTTTCACATGCCTTGTATCCCCTCTATAAACCCTCCAGCTTGATGCTTTTCACAAAGGGTCACATAACTAAATGCTCTTGGAGGCCAGCTAGAAGGATTCTGTTACTGAGTCAATAATGTTATTCTAAAATCTGTAATTGAGCCAATAACAGAACATTATTTATCAGGTAAGGAACTTTTTACTTCCATAAAGGATTATAATCTCTTCTTTTTCCTGGAAACACTCAGTCCCCTTAACCCATCTTTAGTTTTTGCACTTGTGACCAAGACTCACCAACTTGAAATATTTGTCTTCAGCTTTTCATAAGAAAAACACCACCACAGTTAAGAAGATGAGAGGTAATAAACATTTGACCTATGATGGGGACAATGCCTGGGTGAGATGATTGAGGAGAACAACTGAGGAGTGCATTCTCCACTCCAGCAGGAGCAGCCTCAGCTCAAGCCTGGCCAACTGTTATCATGTGGGAGGTGGGGTCAGTGGGGTCAGAGCTTCCAGCATTTTCTGTGCAGTCTCTCAATTTACAAATATTGAATATTAAAATATTAAAGCATTAAGCCTGCCATTACTGTATGGTCCAAATTAAATGCAGTCACAGGTATGATTTGGCTCACTGGTTACCTACTTTTGGTCTCTGAGGTAACTCAGTGGACGTACAATTAGACATTCTTCTATAGTGTTTAAGTTCTGAACAAAAACACTATTACCGTTAGAGATGTTTCATTCCCCAAATCACTCTTCCCCTTTCAAAAAGAGAAAACTCTGTGGTATTCTCTTAGGAGTTTATAGCAAACCTCTGAAGTATTCCATAAGATATGGTTTAGTTTTTTTTCACTTAGTACTGATGGTTTAAGGGTTTTGTGTGTTCTTCTTCTTGTTTTCCATATGGCATGCACTACTTATGCTTAAAAAGAATCAAAGTTACATGCAGTGAGGAAAAGTTACTGGAGCCTGAAAGTTGGTTAATATCTATTACATTCTTGTGTATAATAACCCATGCCTGGGAAATGCAACTTGTTTGTTATAAATACCCAATGCCAAACCAAAAATAAGCAGCTGCTTTGTTTTAGTCAGTATTTACAGCATCACTTTAACTACTTTGACCCTATTCAAGGAGGTAACAAAGACCTGGGTGCCAGTGATGTTGATAAACTGTGGCAATTTCTGCATTGTGTCCTTATAGCTGCCTAGGCTTTAACCTCCATTATTTAAATTGCTAGTCATTACAGTCATGCCATTAACTGGGAATGTGGCAAGATGACACATAGGAACAGGGCCAGCCAGATGATGTTAGCCTTTCTTATTGAGATCCACATTGTGGAATTGGGAGCAGTAGGTATAAAAAGTAAACACACAAACCAGCCTTTTAAGGCTTGAATCCTCATGCATTCTTGGCAATGCTGGTAGGGCAATTTTGAATTCCCACTTGCTTTATTTATTTACTTACTTTAGCTTTAGAACCAAATCACAGATAACATTTCAGGCTTTAAGAGCTAAGTTTTTACTTTTTATTTCTAATTTTTTTAGTTATTGATAGACCTATATTTTATGTACTTATATGCAGTGCTGAGAATCAAACCCAGGGACTCACAGATGCCAGGTAAGTGCACTACTTCTAAGCCCCAGACCCAGCCCCATTTTACTTTTTTTACCAAAGTAGAAAATATCAAAGCATATTACACAGAGCATTTTATTCTTCCTCTTCAGGATCAGATGCAAAAGAGTATGAGAAGAAAAGATTGGGGTATGGAATCTAAATAAAGTAATTGTCCAGTCACTTTCCTTTTATCAATTTTATTTTAAGAAAAGTGCATATTCTATAACATAGAAGCAAAATAGTCCAAAGAGCTTGTCAGTCTTCATTACTTGATTAAGACTCACAGTTAATGTATCCCATGCATATTCAAGTAGCAAATGCTTTCTTTTGATCTAATAGCATACATTCTGTCCATCCTGATCTATCTTGAGAATCTCTACAGAAACACGTCCTCTGGCAGTTTGTTCAAGATCTATAGAGACAAGAGAAGGATTAAGGGAGGTCTATTTGCCCAAGATTTTTAGGAGACCTAGAATTTCTTTGTTTTTTTTTAGGATATAATCTATTATAGCACGTATCTTTCCTTGGATAACCGTATCCATCATTTATGGGGGCATTTATATTACAGTTAGAGAAACTGGGTCCTGTGTGAATGCATTGGGAAGGGGGGAAAGGTCTGTCTTCTGCTTTCTTGTCACTTCTCCATAAACTACAAGTACAAATCATAAACATTGCATATAATATTTATATACTTGGAGGGGAAAAGAAGGGAAGACTTCTGTTGGTTGAACTCTGTCCTCTGTCTTGGGCTTAGCAATTTGCTTTTTGTATCACTTGGAATATCTTTGCTTGAAAATATTAGAAATCCACTTCAATTGACTTAAACAAAAATGTTAAATGTAGATTAAAAATTAAGCCATGCAAATATTAAGCAACAGCATTAGCAAGAACCCAGCTTCTTTCCATCTTATATTTCTGCCCTTTTCAGGTGTTAGCTTCTTTGAAGACTTGTTCTCTTATGGTTCCAGGTTGGGTATTGGGCTTCTGAATGTCCTCACATAGTAGAATGTTTGAAGGCCAGAAAGGAGAAAGAATAGTCATTTCTCCATGCATCCTATGTTTTATTAAGAGTGAATAGAACTTTCTTAGAAGACCCTCAGGAATTCTCCTTCCTAGTTGCTTGGCTGGAATGTCAAACCATATCCTAAAATAAAACTTTGTAAGAGGAATGAAGTTACTGTGTTTGTCCTAGTCCTGTCCAGTCTCAAACCTAAGGCTTGGAAGGGCCTTGCTTCTTGTTCTGGGGTATGGGGTGTGGGCAGTCAGTATCTGAACAAAACCACAAAGCCAGGGCCTATTAAAAAGAAAAGGGAGGGAGAAATAACTATTGGATAGGAATTTACCACTTCTCCTTTAATTCTTCTAACAACTCTGTTCAGAAAACTCTTTTCAGACATTCAGAACACCTAGAGAATTAAATGATCATACCCCAGGTAATAGAGCTAGAAAATAGAGAGCTAGATTTAAATCCAAATGGTTTAGGCTCCAAGGCCTTGGATTTTGGAGGAAACCAAAAAGGGGGAAAATATCGAAAAACAGAGTGGTTACATCACTGAAATACTTCAGAGAGAACAGCAATGGATTTTTAGTTCACAATTTGGTAATGATGTTATATTTTTGGATTATAAAAAATAACATATGTTTTCAGGCAACTTAGAAAATTCAGAAGAATTTATGGAAGAAAATATCCCCCATAATTTCCCTATATATTACAACCATTATTAACATTTCAGGGTATTTTATCTTTGTCTTTCTTTATACACACCCCACTTAAATACTAAAAAAAATATTGATTGCTTTCTATTTAGAATAATATGCCAATGTATAAATATATGTGCAGATATGCATTATAAACACATTGGAATTAAGCTGTTTTACATCTTGCTGTTTAACTACTTTATATTATGCATGTTTTTGTGCATTTTCCTATAAACTATAATTCTTCAGCAATATCATTTTTAATGACTACCTAGTCATCCATTTTATAGACAACAAAATGTATTAGACAGTATTTATTTGCTCTCCCTCTTTTTCTTTGTGGAAAGTAACACTGTAAATGAGCATCCATATATGATATCTCTTTGAACACAATTTTATTATTTCCTTGGGATATACAGTTTTTGAAAAAACGGGTTACTCAGTTGGTAGAGTGCTTGCTGCACATGCACAAGGCCCTGGGTTCACCCAAAAATAAATAAATAATAAAGTTGTCTAATTGTCTATACCTCCCAGGTGTCAATGGAGGTGTTATTACTGGCATCATGTATAAAGGCTGGCCCCCAGATATTATTTTCAAAAATGACTTCAGGGTGTTGCTATTCCCCATTCCAAACCCCCCATTCTTCCTGGCCTTGTCTAAGCAGTGCTTGGTGACCACTTTGGTTTACTGAGAAGAGCTTTGTTTTCCTCTATGTCTGCTATAGACTGTTGGTTTTTGAATGACCTAAGGCAGGTCAAATGCCTAATGTTGGCCCTGGCACATGGGAAAATCCAATCACTGCTCACTGATCATCATTGGTAATAGGATCTTGGTGCTATGAACCTATTATTTGATGTCCAGGAAGAGATGGATTCCCAGCCATTCCCAAGTTCCCTTATTACAATAGAGACATCTTTGTTATAGATTTTGGCAGAGGGTGCAGCTCATTCTTCACCTTTATCTTTTTTTCTCCTGTGTATCTGGGTCTGTCTTTCCTAGGTGTTCACAAACTTTATAGATGATGATTAATATTTGTCTGGCACTGTTTGTGTTGAGGCAATATGCTGACTGTTGTGGGAGTGTCAAGAAAGGTTTGTGTATAGATAGCTCACCCAGATGGTTGAGATAGAATCATTTTTCTTCTGAGGTCAGGAGTAGATCAAAAGTAGCCATTAGAAAATGACCAATTAGTGTTCCCTTTTGAGTACTCACAGCTCCAGAAAGCCCTTATACAAGTGAAGAGGAGGACAAAGAAGAATGAAACAGTATGTATTATTATTAGGGAGGTAATAACCAGTATGTAAATGAGTACAACCACACAGGAAAACTGTTTTGAGTCAGTGTGAATCACAAGACCAAAGTGAATGCATAATAGCCACCCTGCAAACCCTAGGTTCCCTGAAGAAACTTACCTATAGCCAGAAACAGCCCACCTGGCTGGAACAATGGAATCATGTGATGGGACTCAGATGTGGGTCTCAGTCTGCTAGCTCCATAGTGTTGGATGATGCTCTTAGATAGGCAGAGAGAGAGAGCCTCAATACTGTTCATATGAGTAAGATAATTATTAAAAAGTTCTGCATTTTCAAATGGTGACAAATAGAATGAAGAGGTAATAAGATGGGTAGGAATGGAGATCCCCTGATGAGTGCCCATGATGATGAGAGGATGAGAAAATGAAGAAGGGATAAGGGGAAAATCTGCCATTGTCACTTCCAGAGTTATTGAGCAATACCTATTTGTCTATGGCACATAGGAATGGGAAGGAATTGCTAAGGCAATGGAAAAGTACTATTATCTTGGAATTGGCAGCCAGAAAACCAGCACTGCAAAGCATTTTGAGCAAAACACTAGAAGAAAAGGAAATGAAAAACGGCACCCAAAACTAACAGTGAGAGGTAACTCATTAAAGGGGTGGGGGATAACCAAAGAGGAAAACCAAGCCAAATTAAAATAAATAAATAAATGAACATGACAAAATAATAAATAAACAAACCAAAACATATATCAATAGTAACCCTAAATGTTAATGGCTTAAAATCACCAATCAAGCTACATAGGCTAGTAACTTGGATTAAAAACAAAAAACAAAACAAAACAACAACAAAAAAAAAACAGACCCAACAATATGGTGCCTTCAGGAGACTCATCTGACAGGAAAAGACATACACAGGCTGAAGGTGAAAGGTTGGGAAAAGTCATACCACTCATATGGTCCTCGGAGGCAAGCAGGAGTGGCCATACTCATATCAAATAAAATCAACTTCAAACTGAAATTATTCAAAAGAGATAAAGAAGGACACTATATACTATTAAAAGGAACCATTCACCAACAAGACATAACAATTATCAATATATACACACCAAATAATGGTGCTGCAATGTTCATAAAACTCTCCTCAAGTTGAAAAATCAAATAGACCACAACACAATAATTATGGGTGACTTCAACACACTGCTCTCACCATTGGACCTATCCTCCAAACAAAATCTGAATAAAGAAACAATAGAACTCAATAACACAATCAATACCCTTTACTTAACTGACATGTATAGAATATATCAACCATCATCAAGTGGGTATAGGTTCTTCTCAGCAGCACATGGAGCCTTCTCAAAGATAGACCATATAATATGCCATAGGGCAACTCTTAGTAAATATAAAGCTGTGGAGATAACACCATGCTTCTTATCTGATCATAATGGAATGAAACTGGAAATCAATGATAAAAGAGAAAGGAAAAACCCTGCATTACCTGAAAAATGAAAAAAAAATATATTACTGAATGATCAATGGGTTACAGAAGACATAAAGGAGGAAATAAAAAAAAACTCTTAGAGATAAATGAAAATATAGACACAACTTATCAGAATCTATGGGACACAATAAAAGCAGTTTTAAGAGGGAAACTCATTGCCTGGAGTTCATTCCTCAAAAAAAAAAAAAAGAAAAAAAAAAGAAAAAAAAATGAGCTCACACTTCATCTCAAAACCCTAGAAAAGGAAGAGCAACACAACATCACATGTAGCAGAAGGCAAGAAATAATTAAAATCAGAGTGGAAATCAAGGAAATTGAAACAAAAGAAACCATGGAAAAAACTGACAAAATTAAAAGTTGGTTCTTCAAAAAAATAAATAAGATCAACAGACCCTTAGCCATGCTAATGAAGAGAAGAAGAGAGAGAACTCAAATTATCAACATGTGGGATGAAAAAGGCAATATCACAAGAGATACTACAGAAATACAGATGATAATTCGAAATTATTTTGAAACTTTATATTCCAATAAAATAGAAGATAATAAAGATATCAATAAGTTTCTTAAGTGATTTGACTAGATTGAGTCAGGAAGATACACACAATTTAAACAGACCAATAACAAAGGAGAAAATAGAAGAAGCCATCAAAAGACTTCCAACCAAGAAAAGCCCAGGACAGGATGGGTATACAGCAGAGTTTTACAAAACCTTTAAAGAAGAGTTAATAACAATTCAAGTTATTTCAGGAAATAGATAAAGAAGGAGCTCTTCCAAATTCATTCTATGAGGCCAACATCACCGTGATCCCAAAACCAGAAAAAGACACTTCAAAGAAAGAAAACTACAGACCAATATCTCTAATGAACCTAGATGCAAAAATCCTCAATAAAATTCTGGAGATTGGATACAAAAGCATATCAAAATACTTTACACCATAATCAAATAGGATTCATCCCTGGGATACAAGGTGGGTTCAATATACAGAAATCAATGAACGTTATTCACCACATGAATAGACATAAATATAAGAATTATATGATCATCTTGATAGATGGAGAAAAAGCTTTTGACAAAGTACAGCATACCTTTATGTTCAAAACACTAGAAAAACTAGGAATAACAGGAACTTACCTCAACATTGTAAAAGCTATCTATGCTAAGCCTCAGGCTACCATCATTCTGAATGGAGAAAAACTGAAGGCATTCCCTCTAAAATCTGGAAGAAGACAGGGATATCCTCTCTCACCACTTCTATTCAATGTAGTTCTTGAAATACTGGCCAGAGAAATTAGACAGATGAAAGAAATTAAAGGCATAAAAATAGGAAAAGAAGAACTTAAATTATCACTATTTGCAGGTGACATGATCTTATACCTAGCAGACCCAAGGGGGTCTACAAAGAAACTACTGGAGCTAATAAATGTATTCAGGAAAGTGTCAGGATATAAAATCAACACACATATATCAAAGACATTCCTGTATATTAGCGACAAATCTTCTGAAATGGAAATGAGGAAAACCACCCTCAAAAAAAAAAAAAAATACTTGGGAATCAACCTAACAAAAGAAGTGAAAGATTTATACAATGTAAACTACAGAACCCTAAAGAGAGAAATAGAAGAAAATCTTAGAAGATGGAAAAATATACCCTGTTCATGAATAGGCAGAACTAAGAACATCAAAATGGCGATACTACCAAAAGTTCTCTATGGGTTTAATGCAATGCCAATCAAAATCTCAACAGCATTTCTTGTAAAAATAGATAAAGCAATCATGAAATTCATCTGGAAAAATAAAAGACGCAGAATAGCAAAAGTAGTTCTAAGCAGGAAGTGAGAAACAGGAGGTATAGTGATACCAGATTTCAAATTGTACTACAGAGCAATAGTACTGATACCAAACAGGCAGGTGACCAATGGTACAGAATAGAGGAAACAGAGACCAACCCACAAAATTACAACTATCTTATATTTGATAAGGGGCTAAAGGCATGCAATGGAGGAAGGATAGCATCTTCAACAAATGGTGTTGGGAAAACTGGAAATACATATGCGACAAAATGAAACTGAATCACTTTCTCTCACCATGCACAAAAGTTAACTCAAAATGGATCAAGGAGCTTGATATCAAATCAGAGACTCTGTGTCTGATAGAAGAAAAAGTTGGCTCCGATCTACATATTGTGGGGTCGGGCTCCAAATTCCTTAATAGGACACCCGTAGCACAAGAGTTAAAAACAAGAATCAACAAATGGGACTTACTCAAACTAAAAAGTTTTTTTTTTTTTTTCTCAGGAAGAGAAACAATAAGAGAGGTAAGTAGGGAGCTTACATCCTGGGAACAAATCTTTACTCCTCACACTTCAGATAGAGCCCTAATATCCAGAGTATACAAAGAACTCAAAAAAATTAAGCAATAAGAAAACAAATAAACCAATCAACAAATGGGCCAAGGACCTGAACAGACACTTCTCAGAGGAGGATATAAAATCAATCAACAAGTACATGAAAAACTGCTCACCATCTCTAGCAGTCAGAGAAATGCAAATCAAAACCACCCTAAGATACCATCTAACAATGAGAATCCACCATGAATTAGGCCCTCTGCTGGAAGGTGAGGTGACTAAGAAGAAAATAACCTGGTCCTCTATTTATGTAGAGTTCAGTGTGCCAGAAGAGGCTGTTGCTTGAATAAACTCTATGGTACAGAAATGCTCCATAGAAGCTCCATGCAGGGGCAGTCTTCTGTGGGCCATGAGACAGATCTGGGAGCCCAGTTGTGCAGTAAATTTAAGGACCTTGACAAACCAAAGGAGATGGTGCTTGTCTTTCAGAGATGTACTTTTTTTTTGTGATGGCCAATGGCCACATGCGCCTGTGTAGGGTTTAAATTAAAACACATTAATAATTGCATTTCTCCATTACCCTAGCTACATTTAAAGTGCTCAGTGCTGAGGAGTGGCTGGTGGTGGCTTTAAGTTCTAAATTAAGTAGGGTTCAGTTGGGAGTCATTGTAATAAAGATGCAGTGAACACTTAGTACATCAGCCTTTGTCAGTACCACTGGATAATTTTTTTCATGATCTACCAGATATGGAATTACTGCATGAATTCTGTGTCTGTTTTATGGTTCCCTGATAAGCCATAGCAGTGGTGCCATATATAAATACTGATTAAAAATAGCAAAGAAGAAGGCAGGTCTCATTGCATTCCCACCACCTGGACTTGAATACTTGTTCTGAATCCTTCATAAGTGGACAGGCAAGAAACACTATTTCATGCCCAATCAGATGCAAGATTCAAATTAGATGCCATGCTCCCAGGTCCATGACTACTGAGGAACAACTATGGAGACTTCCTTCTCTGGGTTTTGGTGTGTTTTCAATAAATATTGGATCATTTCCCGCCACAGTATATCTTGGGTGTGAAACTAGCTATGGAGATCACTGAAGCTGTACTTGTGTGGACACTTGCACTCCTCTTTTGTAACTATACATGGTACCACTTCTCTGAATTGTCACTTCACAATTCATATAAAGAGACTGTAGAGTATACATTTCCTCCCCTGATTCTTGCAGATACTGATCCTTGTTCTTCTTTCTGCAGGTCCTTGTTTGGATGTCTCCTTCATCCTGAGAGCCTCAGTGCTGAAGATACATTGCTACCAGCCATTTTCAAGTACATCTCATACATGGCTGGCCTGTGATCTTCAGCTGCTTCCCCAAATGATTAACTACTCAATGGAATTTATATGATGGACTCACTCTCATAGAACTTGAACTCTGGTGCTGAGAGCTATAGCCAAGTAGGAATGACGCATGGCAATTTCCTTGTCAGCCTACCAAATGTTGCTTAGAGGGAGGACTCTCCATTGTAGAAATGGGCTTGCCTTGGACCCAGGTCATTTGCAGTGAAATTGCATGAATGTTTGAGAGTTTTGGTTGAAAGGTGACCCTGCTCAGGGTTTAGGGTGGATCCTGCTGGATTAGGGCGGTTCCAGGTTTAGGGTGGATCCTGCTGGAAATAGGGCGTATCCTGCTGCCTCAGGCGCCCACTCCTTGAGTTCCCCTGGAGTTCTCATGGGGTTCTGAGAGTATTTGATATGCAGAGCCCAGTGGAGGGTGTGTATTTCCCCAGAACGGGCATGTAGAGTGCCGGTGAGAGTTCGGGAATAAAGAGTTGCTGTTGGAATCTACAAGTTTTTGTGGTGGCTATGTTATTTTGTGCCCAGCCAGACTGTAGCATTTGGTGGCCCTTGCGGGGAATCTCTGAAGCTTGGAGGTAAGTGAAATTGCTCGCCCCTGAGGAAGAACAATAGAATGGGTGACCATTTCAAAAAAAAATGTGTTCTTGTTTTGATTTATTTTATTTTTATTTCAAGTTGCCTGTTCCTAGAACTTTCAGGCAAACTGGGGAAAATTGTTGACTGAAGGTTTGAAGTTGTTCACCCCTGAGGAAGAGAAATAGAGGAAGGATGCACCCCAGTAAGACAAAGAACAGTTAGGACATATGTTGATACAATACAAAAATGTAGCCCATGGCTTTTTAAAGACAAGTTATTAAGTATATCAATGGGACCATCATGGTATCCTGTAGAAGGATTTTTCTTCAACAAGAAAGAGATGGCTAGTTCTGTTTAATACATTTGTCTAAGATCTTGGTTTTTACAGACATCTGATTAATTTACAAAGCTAAAGTGTTAAAATATCAACCACTAAATATAAAATCAAGTAAACATTATGTGTGTTTTCATAAATTGGTAAATGAAAAAAAAAAGTTTAATATTGCTTTCTGTTTGTGTCTTTGCTGAAACAAGGTTACTAAGAGTCAAGATTCTATCAGGTGTAATTTACATACAAAGAGTATAAGAAGTTTCAGTTGGGTTTCAATTATAATATTATAGTACCATAAAAACATGAAAGTATTTCACCTTATTAAAGTGGAGTAATTTGTCTAAATCATAAATTTTATAAGGGTTGTTTCAGAATGTAAATTTATAAAAAGAGTTAATGGCTAAAAAAGAGATATAAAAAGATTCAAGATGTGGAAATATATTTTAATATGGAAGGTTAAAAGAAAAAGAACTGTTTCTAAATGAGATAATCTTTGGTAAAGTAAAAAGTTTTAAAATGTCTAAGTAAGTTGCAAAAGGCTTTAAAAGGTTAAATTGAAGGTGGTTAAGATGCCTTCATGACAGAGGAAAGATTGCATCATTTTAAGCCTAGTTAATCTTAAAAGCATTACTTACAAAAAAAAACCCCATGAAAATGGGAAGATAATAGGATAAAAGCAATTTGGAGAAAAAAATATTAGAAATTTGAAGTGAAAAACTTTGAAGACAAAAGTTCAGAAAGGTGGATAAAAAGAAAAGATGTAAGAAGATAAAAAAGATGTAGGAAGACAAGAATTTTAAACCCACAAAATAGGAAGCAAAAAAAAATAAAAGGAAAAAAAAGCAACTAAGGGTGAATGTGCAAACCTTAGAAAAAAACTAGAAGATAGAAACAAGGTAAAAAATGGTTAAAAATGTCAAATAAAGGTATTTCAGATAAAAAATACAAAAAGCTAAGACAACTATTAGATACAGACATTCAAGATAGAAAAATGTACAAGAGAGAAGTTTACAGTCAAATATTGGATAAAATAGAAAAACAAGGAGATTATTAGTAATTTTTTTCAAAAAGCCCGTCAACTTTAATTTCTGGTTGTGCAGATATTAGAAGTCTCAGATGAAGGTGTTAAAATTTACACACAAGAGCCAATTTAAAAAACGTTAAACTGAAAGAAAATTGGTTTAAAACCACAACAAAAAATTAAAAGGACTAAAGTACTTCTAAAAACTAAGGCAAAATGCTTTTGGAAGACTTAAATTTAAAAGGATCTTTAAATTTCCAAAGGATGCATATAGGATATTTCGGAACATCATCCCTGAAGAAAAATCAGTTAATTTTTTTTTTACTTAACAGGAATCCCATACAATCCGCAGGGACAAGGCATAAATGAAAGAGCTCATCAAACTATTAAAATGTACTTATTAAAGCAAAAACAGGGAATTGGAAAGGGGTATATATATCCCTCAAAGATAAACTTAAAATAATGCTTTTTACTCTAAACTTTTAAAATTTGGATTAATCAGGGCTCAGTGCTGTGGAAAGACATATGTATCCAAAAAATGTACATAAGCCTAAGGTACTTTGGAAAGATATTCTAACAGAATAATGAAAAGTTCCTGACCCAGTGATTGTCTGGAGTCGGGGTTCTGTTTATGTGTTTCCACAGGGAGAACCGCAGCCAATTTGGATTCCAGAGCGACAAACCAAAGCAATTTCTACAGACCCAAAAGAAGGTGACTTGACTCAAATCCATAACAGCTGATATCCAGAGCTCCAGCTTGGCTATTCTTACATCTGTGACAGTGATTAACCAGGATGCTTTTTTCAATATCTATTTTATTATTGCCTTTTCCCACATCATAAAGTTCTATTTTATTTTTTGAGCTCATACAACCTAGGTTAATGTTTTTCCGATCAGTTTTATTTTTTGACAGTGGAGTTTTTAAACATTGCAATTGAAATTTCACCTGTGTAAATCAAGGCCTTTACTATTGATTTATGTGTTGTACGTTTGTGTGCACTTTTGTGTTTTGTGTTGTATGTCTGTATGTGCATTTTTCCGTATTTCATATATGAGGAGCGCTCATGAAAAAGTGGATCCAAATTTTATTTTTTATTCATGTGATTTAAATTATTTAATTTAAATTAGGTAAACAGCTGTTAAGGATTGTTTTTAAAGGAGGTTAACAGATCTGTTTACTTTCACCTTTCCTTTTCATTATATTTAATAATTCTGTTCAGGATAATGTAAATTGTTCAAAAAATTATTTTCTTAGTACCTGTTGAAATGTTACATAATTTCTTTTTAGCATCATTGCCAGAATTCCTATCTTCTTCCCAGTGCTGGTGAAGACAAAGATAAAACTAAACTACAGCTTCTATGATAGCTATCACAGTAAATTGTATAAACTGATGCATCAATGAATAATAACTCAACAAGTAATGCTGAGTCAAAAAGTCGATTTACTTTGGGAGGAAATGGACATATTGATAGATTCCTCCACTTTGAACTGCTTGCAGAACTTGCCTGGACTATGTATCACTTGTATGCATTGTGAAGTATCTGTTTGTGCAGCGAATTGTGGTAGTGCCAGAGTATCTTTGCTGATGGTGTCACCGGTGATTTTTCCAAAAGAGCTGTCAATTGGCTTGATGTCATGGCATTTCTGTATCCTCCTTCCTTCTGCTAGTGATGGTCTAAAATTTGAGGGCCAACAGAAGTGAGGCAAAGAACCTCACCCCCACACTGGTGCAAAGGCCAAATTTGTGGGCCAATGGAGGTGAGGCAAAGAACCTCACCCCCCTACTGGTGCATAGGCCTATCCACAAGTACGGCTGTATGCTCTACTGGTAGTCAGTGACGGGTATGATCCAATTGCAGTGGTACCAACCTAAGACAGGAGGCTGACGCCTAGAGGTCAGATCATCCAATGACGGGTAGGGACCATATGTTGAATTGGACAACCTAACAGGCATGGTCCCTAAGCCACATTGCTTGTTGTTTAATTAATCAGAAGGGGGGAGATGCTGAGAGCCATAGCCAAGTAGGAATGACACATGGCAATTTACTTGTCCGCTTACCCAATGTTGCTTAGAGGGAGGACTCTCCATTGTAGAAATGGGCTGGCCTTTGCCCAGGTCATTTGCAGTGACATTGCATGAATGGTTGAGAATTTTGGTTGAAAGGTGACCCTGCTCAGGGTTTAGGGTAGATCCTGCTGGACTAGTGTGTCTCCAGGTTAAGGGTGGATCCTGCTGGATTAGGGTGGATCTGGGTTTTAGTGTGGATCCTGCTGGGAATAGGGCATATCCTGCTGCACCAGGCGCCCACTCCTTGAGTTCCTGTGGAGTTCTCCTGGGGTTCTGAGAGTATTTGGTATGTAGAGCCCACTGGAGGGTGTGTATTTTCCCCAGAACGTGCGTGTAGAGTGCCGGTGAGAGTTTGGGAATAAAGAGTTGCTGTTGGAATCTACAAGTTTTTGTGGTGGCTCGGTTATTTTGTGCCCAGCCAGACTGCGGCACTCTGGTAGGGAGGAGCTGAGGATGGGATGGAGGTTATCAGAGTGAGATATGGGTGTCCTTCAGCCTTCCAGTTACATCCTTATTTTTAACTTAATCAAGTTTCTATCACTGTGACAGTGAAACTAGACTATTTACACTTCTGCTGGCAGTGGGGTCTGCATAAGCTCCAGGCCTCTATGCTGAGAAGTGTTGCACTTCTTAATGGTGGGCCATGTCTTACCAGGTCACAGCAGACCCCAGAAGCACAGTGTCCTTTTCTACTGCTTTCTGCATTATTCTCTTCTCAATTGAACAATGAAATCTACAGACAAAATGAGTGGGGGTAAAAATAGAATTTATTGAGGAATAGAAACAGAAATGGTACTCTCTGTTTGTGAGAGGGGAACCAGAGAAAGGTTCTTCTTCCACCTGTGCTAGTGTAGGGTAGTGTACAGCACTTGGGTTAATGCTATTGTTCCATTATTATTCCACTTAGCATTTTACCAAAATACCAATTCTGCTGTTCCAAACTTATGGTAAATAGTTTTAGGAAACATAGTAATGCTATTACTTAGCCCTAAATCCCATTCACATTTTCCTTACTTCCACTTTCTCTTGGCCTCTTCTCTTGGCAAGAGTTTGAGGTAGTGAATCCTATAGGCTCAGTAGGTGGGGCAGTGGTGCTGATGTTCTGTATCTGCAACCCTGCATAAATCAGGGGCCTGCATTGGCACAGGTGGAATTGGTTGTTGCTGAGATGATATGTCAGTGTTCCTTGGCTCTCCTGAGGGGATGGCCCAATGTGCCTCATGCCCAAACTCACCAATGGTGTCCAACCCACCTGGGGCTGCCATTCTATCACTGTTTCTCCACTCCACTGCTAGGCTTGAACTTCTCTGTCGGGACCATGGCTCTGAGTGCATAGTGTAATGGCTTGGGGCCATGTTAATTGTCACCTTATATAAATGACATAGATGGAGAACAGACTAAGAGATGAAAGATTTTGGAATGGACGATAGCTCTATTTCAGGCTGTGATGTGCCTTACGACCAAAATGTTTGTGTATAGCTTCTCAGAACGGTCTATGAAGGAGGGATGTTATTAACATTTCATATTAGACACTCAAGTGGCTTAAGGACTCAGAAATTTTGGTACAGAAAACAAATATGAGGGACTACATCAGTGATGCTGGCTGCCCTCTGAGTGCCTCTGGTGCTAATTCATCACAAACAGCAGGAGAGTGAAAAGAGATTGGCTTCAGAAAAGCCTGAAATGATAAAAATGTTCCCTGATCTTATCTGATTCAGAGATTTCAGTGTGTGCTGGAGCTTGAAAAATATGCTCTATATCTCATCTGGCCTCTGGAAACTGAAGCAGGAGCCATCTCTGGGTGTGATTACTGCCCTGGTGACTAGGGGTCTTGGGATACCTGAGGAAAAAAAAATAAGATCACAGCTGCAATATCTCAGCCAGCACATATAGAGTGACCAAGGAGTGGCTGATTGAGTGAAATAGGCACAGAGTGGACTTTACCCTGTGTGATTAAAGTAAGAAGGGAAAAGGGGAGCTCAACTCACTTGTCCTTTGTGTCTGGTGGCTAATATGACAAGCTGAAGTGGGCTAGGAGTCTGAGTTGGCAGGGTGAAAACCTTAGGGGCTAAACCCATGAATACTGTGCTCATGGGCAGAAGTCAGTAGAAAATTGGCCCCTCTGCCCAACAATTGATTATTTAGGGAGTCTCCTGAAGACCAGACCCACATCAGAGATGAGATACTGTCTAACCTAGGTTCTAGTAAGTCTAATCCTTTTCAATGTGGCATCACGTAACAAACCCATTAGGTCTGAATAGACCTAAGCTCCACATGTTGGAACTTCTCTCACTGAGTGCTGCAGAAGTGGTACCCTAAGTATACTCAAACTGAGTACCCCACTGTATGCCAGTGCATCAAACTGGGGTGAATGGAAAAAAAATATTCCACTGACAGTACTTCATAACTCCTCCAACCTCATAGTGGTGAGAAGGGAAGCTGAATCTTATATCAAACATCCCAATCTCAAGAAGTTTCAACTGGCAACTCAGAGGGCAACACAAAGATAGAATGGTGTCAATACCTCCAACCCCTTGCTCTGTCAGTATTTAACTCAAGAAGAAATGGAAAGAAAGACACTATGGTATAGAAAGTGACCACTGAATACAATAAATTATTTTGACCACATTATTGAAGATAGTTTCTTTATTCTACACTAAGATGTTGTATTTTCTAAATTTTCATTTATTTTTATTTTTTATTGTTTTTCCCACTAAAGAAAATTAGTGGTAGGAAAGGGGTCTGCACTGACCCAGGTGGAGCTGGTTGTTGCTGAGATTATAGGGCAATGTGAATTGTGGCTGTGCTGATTGGTTCAGGGACATAAATACATACACTTATTTCTTCTCTCATTTTTAGCATTTTTAATTGTACCTATTATTTCCTAACATTCTCTAGTAGGTATTCTGGTTTTGGGTTTATATATTTTGGTTTCCTTTTGTACTAGTGTCCTTTTTTTCCTCTTGTTTCTCTTTGTCTCTTCTATTACTAAGGGCCAAATTTTGTTGCTTTTTCCCTCTTTCCCAATACCTTGCTGCTTCTATTTCTCCCTCCTTCCATAGAGAGAATATACTGCATCTCTTCTACATTCTATCTTCATGTTTTGAAATTGAAGATTCTTTTATAACTTCCTAAAATGTTTTCCTTTACCTATTCAACTCTATATTTACCATACTTTAGAAATAATGGGATTATACAACCACTGCCCCCCATTTAATGCTAATACAGTCATTACTACTGTGGATGATATAGTTGACACCTGTGATTTGTTTTACTAAAGCCAGGTCTAGTTCATGGTGATTGTTTTCACTGTTGACAATTGGTGAATTCAGCATTCTTGTTTATTGGTTGTAATTAATATTCCAGAGCTTTCCAATTACAGAGCTGGTGGAAAATCTCAGGAATATTTGGATGAACAGTAACACAGAAATGAGTTCACATTGTTATGGCAGAGCAGGAAAAGAATTCAGGGAGAATGATCTAATAAAGTAAGAAGTCCAGTGGCAGATGGCCAGAGGCAAAGCTGCATCTGGTTGCTGTTGAGGTCAGCAGGAGTGATCTCTCTTGACCTGCTTGCTCATTTCTGATTGGGTGTCATTTTTTTGAGGGATATGCCTTCATAGAGACAGGATGGACACTAACTCCCTCTGCAACCCTCCCTGATGGTTTTACCATGAGTCCTGACCTATACAGCCCAATTGGTCACAGACCATAATCAATCAGTGTGTCCTGGGAGGATGGTCTCTTCTGATTGGCATTATTGATCTTGATAAAATTAAGTAAACATAAATATCAAATTAAGTGCTCAGTGGATATTAGCATCCTATTTTGTAATAAAAGTAAATACACTGACTGTCATTGAAGTGCAAAGAGATACAAGATAATTTAAGAGATCAAGTATTTGATATTTTTCTGTATTATGGTGTTCATAATTCTTTCTGTGCTTGATTTAAAATTTGAGCTATTTTAATTTCATGTAGAATATAAGAATGTTTCACGTAAATTTTATTTATATTAGGAATCAAACCAATGGGCACTCTACAACTAAGTTACATCTCCACACTTACATATTTTTTATTTTGCGACAAGATCCCTCTAGGATGCCTAGGCTGCCATGAACTTTGTTCTCTCTCTCCTCAGCCTCCAAAGTAACTGGGATTGCATGATTAAATATGTGTTACACTTCACCCAGTTGAATTTGTTTTTTTGGTTATAATAATTTACCCCAAGGATCCTTTACCACAGAGCCATAATTCCAGCCCTTATCCTTTTTTTTTTTTTTTTTTAATTCTGAGACATGACCTGACTCGACTGCTTATGGCCTCACTAAGTTTCTGCAGATAATCTTGGACTTGTTATTCTCCTATTTTAGCCTCCCAAGTCACTGGGATTATAGGTATGTGCAACTGTCCCTAGCAAAATGAGAACTTTGACAGATTATTGCACTAAAATATTTTGCAGTCAGAAATATGTTTCATATAGATATTGAGTTTTCCAAATATTTTATTTATTTTTTTTAGTTGTAGTTGGAAACAATATCTTTATTTTATTTATTTTTATGTGGTGCTGAGGATCCAAGCTAGGGCTTCACAAGTGCTATGTCAGTGTTCTAACTCTGAGCCACCATCCCAGTCCAAGTTTTCAAAATATTTAACTTAAATCCATTTCCCTCTCTCTTTATAGGAATAGAGATTGAGCCGAGGCCTTTGAGAAAAATAAAAAGTGCTCCACATTGCCTGGCACAGTGGTGCATGCCTGTAAACCCAGAAGTTCAGGGAGGCTGAGGCAGGAGGATCCCATGTTCAAAGTCAAACCTTAGCAAAAGCGAGACACTAAGCAAGTCAGTGAGATTCTTTCTCTAGATAAAATACAAAAGAGGTCTCAGGATGTGACTCAGTGGTTGAATGCCCCTGAGATAAATCCCCAGTAATCAAAAAAAAAATACATTTAGTTGTGGTTACTAATATAAGGCACCATCTGAGCAATAAAATAAATAATAAGTAAATTGAAAGTTTTTAAAAATAAAAGCTTTTCACCTCAAAGAATGCACTAAGAAATTGAATTGACAACTCACATCCATACATATTCAGCACTCAACTTGAATTTTCTATGTATTACTATTTACACTACATGTCCAAAAACTATTTATCATTGTGAACTTTCTTAGTCACACTTCTCACAATTATTTTATTATGTGTTGTATTCATTTTGTTTGTTACATACAAACCACTGTATAGAGCTATTAGTTATTGATAAGTTAATTTAGATTTGAATAAAAAAAATGTTAAAGAGATGTTATTTACAGTCTCAAAAGATATTTTTTTAAACTAATTTGTGGAAATCAGATTTGCTACTCATTTCTTAAAACTTTGTCATATTACATTAAATTAGTTTTGGTCTGAGGACAACTTCACTCTTGAGTCTGGGATCTGCCAATGAAGGTAGTGCTCACCCTACCTAGTGAAAGCCTAGTGCAGAGGACACTCCTAATACTGTGGATTCTCAGAAATGACAGTACTGAGCCTGTGAATTGAAGAATTCTATGAATGGGGTTCTGTGTGACCTGGGAAGTTGTTTTCAGCCTCACTGTTCCTCTGCATCAGCATTTCCCTGCCATGTTGGAGGCATAAATGCTGTGAATCTATTCCAGTCCTTAGGCTGACAAGTAAGTGGGTCATTTTGCTTTCATTCTCTTTTCCTTGCTTAAGAAACTCCACTAAATGTAACATGTATAATGGGTTTCCTTTTAGCCTTAAAGTATTGGATGGAAACTAAAAGCTAATTAATTTTCACATAATTACTAGTCTGTGATATTTACATTTAAGATCTATTCACATCTTATAGAAATCTAATATTTAAGATGCAACAGTGTTTTTTTTTTACTAATTTTTGTGAAGTCTAGTATGCTCTCTGAGCAATGGCATGCAAA
Organism: Marmota marmota marmota; assembly: GCF_001458135.2. Taxonomy (NCBI): domain Eukaryota; kingdom Metazoa; phylum Chordata; class Mammalia; order Rodentia; family Sciuridae; genus Marmota; species Marmota marmota. The sequence continues at coordinate 263,545 of NW_026005626.1, read as the reverse complement.
ACTGTTGTGAAATTTTGAACAAATTTAAAATAAAAATACAATTGTTGGCATACTTACATACATAAAATATGTATCAGAGAAATGAAGTTTGCATGATGGTCTAACTCAAATTATACCAAAAATAGAAATCACACTCTTTTTCTTTGCAAATTTTGAGGAGAAAAGTTAGCAGAGAGGGCAGCATTTTTGCTAAGGAGTGAATTCTGATAGAAATGGAGCAGAAAATTCTGTGCACATATATGAATGGATGATCAGTTCCCAGAAATGACCAGGTACAGCATACATAGTTAGGTTTCATAAAGTCGCAAGTGTGTTATAGAGGCCTCCAAGTGCCATACTAGTAGGAAGGGCCCCTTCAGGGTCTTGGGGAAGTTCATTCAGGAAGCCAATCTACAGGGGCTCAGTTTATTGGCTGCCCACTTCTCCCTGTGCCAACCCAAATCTGTCCCCTGCCTCAAAGGAATCAATTCAAAAGATTCAATTCCCTCCCCTCACCAGAGGAATTGGAGTCCAAAGTGTCAAGGACCCTACACATACAATCAATAACTGATAGCTACATGGATGGATTAGGACAGAATGTGCCCCTGATCCCCTTTGGATGACATCCTAGGAAGAGACCTGTGTGGTATCAACCTGGAGTTATGCACTTGAAGGGACTAACAGTCCATTTTGGGTTCAGTTGGGCCTGGATCTCTGGCTAGTCTAGATGGACATGTGCTTGGTCAAGTAAAAACTATGGTGTCATATGGCAGAGGTGCTAATTTTTTATGTGGACACAGAGGGATGGGAATGAGTGCACATTGGAAGTAGAGTGCTCAGCATCTGAGGTGCAGAGATAGCCCAGCCTCTGGAAGCACAAGCTGTACCTATAGCTGCAGGTGGGCACTATACTGTGAGCTTAGAAGGCAGGAGATGGCAAACCTGTCACTGAGGGGCTTTCATGGCTCCTTCTCCTGAAGAGAAAATCATGAATGAGTTTTGGCAGAAAACCCTTATGTGTATGGTCAATATTATGATGTGCTAAGGCCTCACCAAGAATGCATGGGCATGTCAATAGCAAATATTTTCAACAAAGGGTGATGAGAGAACAGATAAATGCATAGAAAAGAATGGAATCAGACACCCTCTCTCACTTCATACACACACACAGACACACTCACAAACACAATCAAAATATATCATAGAATGCAATGCAAAACTAAAACTACAAACTCTTAGAAAAAACATAGGAATACATAATTTTGGCCTTACATTTAGTAGCGGTTACTATTATAAGGCACCATCTAAGCAACAAAAGAAATAATAAGTAAATTGAACTTTTTTTTTTAAATAAAAGCTTTTGAGCATGAAAGAATGCACTAAGAAATTGAAGTGACAACTCACAGAATGGAGAAAATATTTGCAAATCATAGATTATAACTCAGAAATGACTGTTACCCCAAATATAGAAAGAACTGTTACAACTAAGCAACAGAGAAAATTGAATAAAAAGTATCCAAAGACTTCAATATGCACTTCTGTAAAGATCATTATGTTGTCAAAACAGTCATCCTTTATCATTTAACATTAAGGAATTGCAAATCAAAATCATAACAAGAGATCACTTTATGGCTAAAAGGATGGCTACAATCAAAGACATGGACAACAGCATATGTTCTCAGGGATAAGCACACACAGTGATTTGGTAAAGGAAACAAACAATGTGCCTGATTTCTAGCACAGTTGTTCAACTTCTTCCATGTTAGACACAGATTTATTAAATGACCCAGCAATCCCACTCCTAGGTGTACACCCAAGAGAAACAAATGTAGATGTGTACACAAAAGTTTCTATATGAGAGTTCATAGAAGCATTATTCAAATAACCAAAAAGTACAAGTGACTAAGTCAACTAACAAAATAGATTAATAAATATGGAATATCCATCTAATGGAGTGCTGTTCTGCAGTAGAAAGGAATGGAGTATTGATAATATGCTATTGCATGAGTGAACCTTGAAAATTTTATGCCAACTCAAAGAAGCCACTTACAAAAAGACAGGGTCTCACTAAGTAGCTTAAGACCCTGATTTTATCCTTGATGAATAAAGGACCACACTTTGTCCTATGTGCAGACAGCCACACACCTCCCCAGGAACAGTTAGAGAGACAGGGTTACTGAAATGTTCTTAGGAGAATCCAGGTTTCATAGCATGCTTTGCATGGTTCCTTCCCAAATTTCCTGGGGCCACAATAACTTTCAACACCTGTTCCTCCAGGAGGTCCTCTAGACAGAAGGCAGCATCTCCCAGAATATTCCTTGTCATGTTATGTCATTGCCCTGCCCAGACTTCTCCATTCCTGCCTTTCTCTTGACCTCACCAGAGAGACACTTTCAAGGTTGCTCAGGGGAGAGCTCACTGCTCTCAGGCAGCAGACCAAGAGGTGCTGTTCTTAGAAGTGTGGGCTAATAGAAGAGAAGGGACTCAGGAAAAAGTGCATTACGTAATTTATATTACAGAATTTTCCTATGGGTAAATAAAGTATATTCATAATTCGAATAGAGGTTTACATGTCCCAAAGGAAGTTGTTATTTCTTATTTCCAGTAATCTATCACTTTAAAACACTCTAAGGATAGGAGACAACATTTGTCATATTTTTGACCTTTCTAAAGTTGTATTTAAAAAAAAAGACAAAAAAATAAAGTTGTATGTTGTCCTCTGACCCAATATTAATATAGCTAATGACATAATGACTCATTCAACCAAAATTTCAGGGAAGGATATAGAAACAGCATGCCATCAACAACCAAGCCCTCTCAAATGAATCCTCAAATGGACACCTCACCAGACTGGGTATCCCAGGATGTGGTTCCATCTAAAACACCTATTGAAATTGGGCCGCTTGCCATCCTGAGAACCCACCTGTATTTTCCTTTAGACTCACAGATCCCTCATAGGCACCCCTCCATTGTTTTCCATTTTAAAACTTTTATTGTGATTAAAATATACATGATGTGAAATTTGCCATGTTAATAATTAAAACAATACTTTTTTTAGTTGTAGATAGACATAATACCTTTATTTTTCTGTGTGTGGTGCTGAGGATTGAACCCAGGACATTGCACATTATAGGTGAGTGCTCTATTGCTGAGTCACATCCCCAGAACTCAATTTTTTTAAAACACAATCTTTACTCTGTATCAATACTCTCTGATCCACAGAATATTTGAGGAATATTGATATTCCTGAATATATAAATTTAAGTCATTTCAGCAAAATTCTACCATTCCTATTTCCACTATTGTAGAAGAGTTAATGGTGACCAATTAATACGAAATATTTTAGGCCTTTGGTAAAACCACTATAGAATCAAAGAATCCCTGTAAAGAATACAGCATTAGAAAATAATTCAGATCTAATTGTTTCTGGTTATCTATTTTGGTCTTGTATTACTTTAATAATGGAGATATACTTATTTTCTTTTCAAATTATTTTAATTGTTATTAAAACATAATCATGGGCTGGGGTTGTGGCTCAATGGTAGAGCTCTTGCCTAGAATGTGTGAGGCACTGGGTTTGATTCTCTGTACTACATATAAATAAGTGAATGAAGTAAATGTCAATCAACAACTAAAAATGTTTATAAATAAAACACTTAATTATGTACTTATTAGATTTATTTCCTCATGCTATATGTAACAAAAGACTATTCCTTTAATTTTCACAGCTCAAATATCATGAGGATTTTTATTTACTTGTGGGAATTTTGATTTTTAAAATAATAGCCCAATTATTTAAGTAAAATGCATATAAATATGTACTGTATATATGACTTCATTTTTGGACTTAATACTTCATTAAATTGCCAATTTTTAATATTGTTTTATTTTATTTAACTGTCATTTTCAGAGCTGTAATCAAAGTTGTAACCTGATTCAATAAATAGTGTATTTAGAGGACCTTTCAGGTTTTTCTTCTGAAGCTATAATTTTTTTTAGGACTGTATCATGTTATTGAGGCATTTCAATTTTGTTTTCAACCTGAAATTACCTTATTTCCAGTTTCTTGGTGTAAAACATGAAATATACTAGGAACTATTCTCCTGTATTAGGTAGGGCAGAAGTAGTTCTGAATTAACATCACTGTGAAATCATCAGTCCATTTTATACAGACCATGGATATAGACTGTGCCATCCACTCATTTAGAGAAACAACCAGTGTTTCTCTTGAGGGAAAACAGATTCGATTTATTGAACTTGTAGAGTTCTTTTTCCAAAGCCCAACTTTATTTTTTTTTTCATTTAAATTAACCAAGGGCTTAAGTATCATTGAAAGTCTTCATTGGCCATTATATTTTAAAATAAAGTTATATTACTGCATTTATTTTAGACTTAAATGTATACTCTTCAAAAAATGAAGAGCATATTTGTCACTTGAAGAAAGCTTTAACCCCTAACTCTTAATTAGGGTATTTTTTAATAAATGTTCTTTCTTGGTCTCGATTAGGGAAACATTGATCAGTCTCTTGGGACTGGTACAATTTTACAAATTGTTACCTATTTGCAATGATATAGAATTTGAGAGTTAGAACTTTAAATATTTTATAGTAGTTTAGCAGAGTCATTTTATGACTAAGGAATATAACAAAATTTGGAGTTATGTCTCTGTTTCTTTATTTCAGTGTCCTAATAATTTATTTGTATTCTACAAAGGTCGCCCTGAAGAACAAACAAAGACTAGGACACCCACCATATCAATGGACAACAGTAGAATGAGTATAAGATAAAGAAGATGTAAGGGAAAATAGGGGCATAGTGAACTTAAATTATGATTTCCAAATTCCTACAAGTTTCCTGAGAACTGTAACCTTTTTTATATTTTAAACCTCCTATTTCCATGACATGTTTAGTTGTGTTTTCTGGTTTATTCTTAATACACTATAGTTATTCCTTTTTTTTAATGGAGAAAATAGCTGATTTTTATTATCATTATCAATGCCAAACAAGACTTTAAATAAAAAAAAAATATTTCATTAAGCATAAACTTACTTTCACACTTGTTACAATCATAGTAAATATGTTTCTTTGTATAAAGGGATAGCCTTTGTTTGAAGTTTAAAATATCTCCAACTGTAAGATTATATAAATAAATCTTCAGTTATTGCTTGTATAATAATGCATTATTTTTCGAATTAAATGTACTCTCTAGAATAAGATGAAATGGAAATAATTTGCTCATTGCATTCATATTTAAACCATCTTTATTTACATTTGGTACAAATGTATAATCACCTAAAAGCAGTTACTTAAACTAAAAATGAGATCTATATTACCTTTAAAGGAAGATTATAAACTATTGTCAAGTTTCTTCTTGTGCTTCTGAATGTTCAGTTGTAGGCTCATTTGAAGGTGGAAGCAAACCTGAAGGGAATTCACTTATACTTTCTGAAAGCAGGGGTGGGTGTTGGGGGAAGGAAACCCAGCTCTTGGAGGGAATTAATGAGAAAACACCGTAGTTTCCTGGAGGAGGTGAAGGGAAAAATGTCCCTCTCATGAACTGTCTCCTTGGATCCACTAGAAATAATGGATCTCTGATTGAAGGGAAAGGTGAGAAAGCAAAGCCAGGGTATGTTCCTTGGTTTTCAGCAGGAAGAGATGAATCAGGCACATTGAAATAACCAAGATTGTTTTTGGTTTCATTTCTACTAGAGTCCGTTTCTGAAGATGTAGGCCCATCCATTTTATCCAAAGGTGGCATAGTGGAACTTCTGAGTTCTGCTGATCCAGGTGGTCTACCATAATTAGAATAGCGTCCATCTTGCCTTTGTAGAGGAAGCCTTGGATCAGAATATAGTTGGCCAGGTGGAGTGATCATTATCCTATGGGCCTATTCCCATGGAGGAGCCAGCAGCCCAGTATTGGAAGGTGCACTCTGAGGATCTGTTAACTGATTACAGTTTTCTCTCTCTCTCTCTCTCTCTCTCTC
>NW_026005626.1:236495-252034 GCF_001458135.2 Marmota marmota marmota | reverse complement strand
ACCCTCCCTCCCTTTTGTTTCATCAAAGTTCCTCCATATTTCCTTCCATTATAGATCAGCATTGACTTATCAGAGAGAACACTCAGCCTTTGTGTTTTTTGTTTGTTTGTTTGTTTTGGAATTGGTTTACTTTTGTTAGCATAATATTCCCTGGCTCCATCCATTTACCTATAAATGCCATATTTTATTCTCTTTTAATGCTGAGTCATATTTCATTGAATATATATACCAAAGTTTCATTATCCATTCATCTATTGAAGGGCATCAAGGATGCTTCCACATTTTAGCTATTGTGAATTGAACTGCTATAAACATTGGCTGCATTACTAAGCCATAACTCCAACTCACATTAACTATTTTTAAGTGCACATAGAATTTAGAAGTGCTCAGTACATTCATATCATAACCATCTGTTTCTCGACTTTATCTTTATAACAGAAACTCTGTACCCATGAAATAATTCCATCCCACTGCCCCCACCCACCAGTCCCTAGCTTTCTGTTTCTGTGGGTTTGACGATTCTAGATACATCATCTACAGAATTACATACTAAGTGTCCTTTTGTGATTGTGTGACTACACTAAACATAATGTGGGGTGAATTATATGTCATTGTGTGGATGGACATGTTTATCCATTCCTCCATCAGTGGATGCTTGCATTGCTTCCACTCTTCAGTTCTGGGGAAATACTACTTGGCATTTCTGGAAGCTTAAGCACTAGAAGAGGTGTGCAACCTACAGAAAATGAGCTGTGGTTGGGATATCATGGGTCCATGACTTCCACACTTGATGTAATCTGTAGGCAAGAGGAGACATGAGCTTATCCAGGTGAGGGCACCTGCAGTTAGCACAGATGTAGAGGAAAGACCAGAACAACCTCTTGAAACTAAAAAAAGAGAGGCAATAATGAGACTCAAAGACAGACTTCATAAGAGGGCCCACACCAAATGAAAGGGTAAGTGGAGCCACAAAAAGTACACTAAGATGCAATGAATGTAAGTGAAGGATGAGCAAAGCTCAGGTACAATCTTCTTCCCAACATCACAGGTTTCACCTGCCATCCTGTATTGATCAGTTGATGAGCAGAATGCTTAGTGTATAGTGAGTTTGAGCACTCCAGTATCCAAGATCACAGTTACCTGGACGATTTAACAGAGGGGTACCTTTTACAAACTTTCCCTTTAAGGACTTAGAAGTTCATTGAGGACATGGGCTGAGTCTACTTTTTCCAATGTGCCTGATGCATAGTCATCACTGGGCCTTTCTGCAGTGTCAGACTGAGGGCAGGGGTCAGGTCCAATAAGCAAGATGTAGGAATCCATCAGCAGAGAGAAGATGCAAGAAACTGTGGGAATATTGATCATCATTTATTCAGAGGTGGCAATAGCCCCCAGGGCCTTTTCCATACATTTTCCATACTCTTTTTAATATAAAGGCCAGACAATGAAGGCACATTGCCAACAAGCTGGTGCATCCCCACAAGCAAATGTTTTTGACCTTGATTATATATGCTGAATCACCATGTTTGTGACTTTGTCTACACACTGACCATTACATAGCATCTTCATAGCCTTAGCCACTCACTAAAAGCCAAACAGCTTACTGAAAGTCTGGCAAAGAAGTCATATTGGACCAGCCCCAAAACATGGCTTCAGCTTGAACACTGATCTCCTGCACACTGTTCCCCAGGTTTCATACACAGAGGTGAGGACTCCGTGTGATTTACTCTTTAGGAGCTGACATCACTGATAGAGAGGGCACAGCAACAACAAGTCACTGGGACCATCAGCTTAAGGGCAGCTTAGCATTATGAGGAGAGAGAGGCCTGGTTTCTGCTTATGCTGAGAGAAAAGGGCCTTGAGAATTGTGACTATGGTGGAAATGAGTTTTAAGAAGGGACAAAACAACAATAAAATCAAATAATTTTTTGCCTGCAGAGATGCTCAGAGGTTTTGATAACATATTATAATTATTTAAATTATTTACAATGATTATTTTAACAGTCATCTCACTGTTCTCAGGTGAAATCTTTTAGGGATTGTTCAGGGGTATTTGCTATATGCAGGTAACCTTCTTCTTCCCTGATTATTAAGTCATCTAGAAAGCCAGGCAAGGAAGATCAACAAAACATAAATATTAACTATCTGGCTTTTCTTTTGAGATGATGAAGTTTTGGGTGGAAAAACAGAAACATACTCACAATTCAATATAAATATTTATGTCAGAAAATGAGAGGTAAGACTGGAAGATTCTCAGTTTCCTTCAGTGTTAACAACATCTGTTTTATTTCTATATTTAAGTAAAAACCACTTTTGTTTGATCCAGTATTCTATATCCTTTTTAGTCAAAGTTTCTAATTGAAGGAGAACAATTTACAATTAGTTTGTAAAGACCACAAAGAAGTATAGAGTCACTATACTAACGTAAAGTAAAAAAAACATTTGGAGACAATGGAATGTCCAATATTCATGCAAGACAGAACACAAAGTGATGACTTGTTTTTAATTTTTTAAAGCTCTCTCACATGGTATGGTGAGTCACTGAAACTGGGGTGACCATAGATGGCTGTACTTTACCAAATAAATATAAAATTAAAATAAACATAAAATATAAAATTACATACTCATGTGGGGAACCTAAAACTATGTATCTCACTGATAGTATAACCATAAAGATGAAAAAAAAAAATAAGAACTAATATAGGTAACTTTATAACCAAGCACTCTTGCAGGATATTACTGGTGAAATTTATTTAAAAAAATAAATAAATAAGCAATCTTGATTTTAATTTAAAGATTTGTCTGTGCAGTGTTAGGGAGTATGAGTCCCATGTGTACCTGGGGTTCAGGCGATGATATTCTAATCAACCAGTGTTCTCACTGTGGGAGAAACAGATGCAATGTGGAGTGGGACTGGATTGGATTCAATTTTTAGAATGAACTTTTATTCAGTTGATTGATCTTGCAATCACTAGATCAGTCATTCTATCAGCTCTGTCCACTGAAAAGGCCTAGAGGCAAATACAACCTAGTAGCCATGACCACATTATTGTTTCCCCCAACATTTTGTTTCTAAATGTCATATACCATGCAAAATAAGGCTCCTTGAAGAAATGGTTTATTCTTCCACGGCTGGAGCAAGGAAAGCATAAGCTAAGCCTGAAGCATCCTGCTGAGGAAAAAATGTAGGAGCATATTCATCAACCCATGGGATATATCCAAAGGACTTAGGAACTGCTTCAATGGTCCCACTTGCAAATTATGAATACTTTGAACATAAAAAGGAATGTTGAATGATGGCAGGAATGGGTGACACCACATTGAATAAAAAGTAAAAAAATGAGACCAATGGTTATACACAGTACAAAGTCATAGGGGAAGGTAAAGGAAAACTCTCCTTTACAGAAGACTACCAAACAACAAAGGGGAAGAGAAAACTAAACATAAAAAATATATTCTACAATTACCATTGTAATAATTCTTTTAGGCAAGAATGTTGATTTATGTTGCACCTATTGAGGGAAAGAATATTGGGAACACGATATATGTAGTCTCAGGTTTTGCTTCACACATGGCTTATTAAATACAGAGGGGAAGATAGGTACCTTTGCAATACAGACAACATCTGGGTGACAACAGCATCCCAGTGGCCACACTGAAGAGCATCAGGAATGGGCTAGGCAAGGGGAGGGGGAAGAATGACATCAAATCCCTCTGAGGTGATGCACAGGGACACAGCATTATTTGTTTTTGTTACCTGTCTCAGTATTAAGAATAATATAATACAATTTCAGGGACAAAGGGAAAGATCCATTGGGAAAAAAATGAAATCTAGCACCACGAAGAGCCACTCCATGTTTTGCTTTCATAGGGATCAAAAAGAGATTAAGGGAAAATAAAATGTGAATGAGCCTGGGTGATAATTAGAGCTCATCATTTGAGAGATTAAAGTCAGAAAACAATAATCACCTGTAAGTACATAGTACCATGCAAAATAGATCAAACCGAGTGAGCTGTGTCTCCAGTTAAAACACAAAGCTAGGGAGTTCATAACCCACTTGAATCGAATGTATGAAAAATGATATGTCGAGTTTTGTAATGTTTTGAATAACCAATAAAAAATAAAATAATAATAATAATAATAATAATAATAATAATAATAATAATAATAATAATAATAATAAAACACAAAGCTAGGGCATGAGAGCATTGAATAATACAGGTAACATGGTTTATCCCAGGAAAGAACTACCCAAACTCTAACCAGTGGCTAAGGGGGATGTCAGGAAGCCCAAGTAGGGAAATGGGATGCAGACACATTTATAGCTGCCAGGAATCTAGTGGAGAACTTGTGCAACTACAACAGAAAGGAAAATGACACCATTGTGGAGGGTGTTTTACCCAACCTCCCAGTGCAGCAGGGGCTGGGCCCTCTGTGGAAGACACAGAAAAACAAGCTGAGTGCAGAGACCCTACTGCAGATGTGCCTGGTCTATTGGGAGGGTGAGACTACATGGGAACGATTTTCTGGAAGAGTGTGTTCATCACTCATGGGAGGTGGCATCAGCACTAGAACAGTGAAGATGAGTGCCCTGGGAATGATGGATGAAGTCCGTCATCAATGTGTGTACTTTGGGAAAGTGGATCCTTGCACAAATCTGGCCCTTTGCACCCACATTCAAGCAGTCATCTAAAGTAGGGCACTTTAGGACAACTACCAGAGATGGCATTCACCCCAAATCTGGCTGGTTGTTTGCACTTCTTGTGGAGGTGCAGGGACCAGAGAACAATATCTTTTTGGCATTGCAAGGATGGGAGTTCTTTACCTCAAACCCCACTCTACGTCATGAAGGGTAGGGCAGGAGGAGGGAGTTGCCATTTTCTAATGAATAACAGGGAAAGTGCAAAAGGTAAGGAATCTTAATGTAATAGTAAATGAAGGCCTTGAGGTGGAAGGTTCAGATAATGAGGTTCTGGGAGTCCAAGGAGTAAAAAAAAAAAAAGGTGAACCACGGAATTCAATTACGTCAAGAGGCTTTCTGACAGAGAAACTGAATATAAATGCTGGGAATGATGAAGATGAGAGGCAATCCTTTTGGAAACAGTAACACATTGAGCAGGTGGTCAAAATAACGTTGAGTTTAACAGGCCAGGATTGCTACATAAGGGTGTGCATGTAGTATGTAATACACAGAGGCCTCCAGATACTGTGGTCAATTGTTCCATCAAACTATAATTTTTGGTGGAGCCTTCTTTTCCATAACTCACACAAAGTCATCTGCTGTAGTTTAAAAGTCCTCCAAAGACCAATGTGCCTAAGACTTGGTCACCAGCCTGTGGTGCTAATGGGAGATAGTGGAACCTATAGAAGCTGGAGCCTAATAGAAGGAAGTTGTATTACCAGGGACATGCCCTCAAAAGTAATATTTGAAGTCCAGTCCTACCTCTTCTTTTGCTTCCTGGTTGCCATGATATGAGCAGCCTCTTTGTATATGAGGTCTCACCATGATGTGCTGCTTTTGCTCAGGCCCAAAGCAACAGGGCCAACTCACAAGGAACTATAACTCTGAAGCCATATAAATCTTCACTCCTTTAAGCTGATTTTTCTCAGTTGGTTTTTAAAACAATGGAAATCTGACATCTATGAGAAGTGGGGTTGAACGCAGAATGAACAGAGAAATGCAGGACCTAAGCAGAAGTGCTCCTTCTGCAGAATGAGGGAGTAGCTGCAGTCTACCATGGAAATGCCATCAACTAGGTGTGAAAATAACCACTAGCCAGCCCAAGGCTTGCTCTATTTCCAGGGCTATGCTAAGACTTGGCAGAGTATCCTATTTAATTAGAATTATAATAATTAGAAATAAAGGTGTTCCTTCAAAGGAAACTTCCTATGGCAAAATTCAAAAAGCACAATTGGAAAAATAGCACATCTGGCTCAAATGAAGAGACAAGAAAGGAAACAATGCTTCAGCCATGAGAAAGTACAGGTACTCTACAGGGAAGAAGGGTAAACCATACTACCAGGCCTGGGCATCCTATGGGCTGCTGCCTCATTGGGTCATGAAGGATTAGGGTGCTCCTCCATTTTTCACTATTCATCTCTTCCTCTCCACTAAGGCTGACCATGATGCCCCACAATTGTCATAACCTAAATGTGGGTGAGTCTACTGTTTTCTTGGAATTCACAGTGGTCTAGTGTATACCATGTGCAACAGCAAGGTGTTGTGTAAGGCCAAATACCTGGACACAACATGACTTGGCTAACATTCCAAGTCTTGTCACTTCCTCTCTATAGAACCTTGGGCAAATAACCAGCTTTCTTGGGAATTCAAATGCTACATTACCAAATAAAGCCCAGTGGCGTGGTGTTACAGATGGTAGAACAAGATCTGAAGAACTAGTAACTTACACAAGGCCATAAAACTGATGAGCTAAAGACTGGGAACAATGTCTTTGGATATGAGCCAAGGCTCATGGAGCACATAGGAGGTCAGCATCAGGCCCGCAGTGCTCCTGTTTATATCCCTATGTTATTTAGAAGTATATTGCTTCTAAATAGGTACAAGTACACAGGAGCATTTTCTAAAAATGTATGCTTCCTTATTGAATTAAAAAATACAAACTCTGAATGATTGATGAAAATCTATGATGAAGAATATGATCAGTTTTGAAAATGTGCTTAAAAAGAATGGTTTATGTGTCCTGAAATGTTGCATTATTCTCTAAGTGTATGCACATTGGTTAAATCTTCTAAAATTGGATCCATTATTTATTTATACCAATTTTGGTTCCACAAGTATGTGTCCAAGTGCATGTGTGCATGTGTGTACTGCTGCAGATTGAACCCAGGACCTTATGCCTGCTAGAGAAGTGTTCTACCACTGAGCTACATTCTGAGACCTGCTTTTCTATCAGACAAAAACGTATAGGACTGGGGTTGTGGCTCAGCGGTAGAGCACTTGCCTAGCAACTACAAAAGTGAGGCACTGGGTTTGATCCTCAGCACCAAATAAAAAATAAAATAATGGTTACTTTACACCTACAACCAAAAAAATAAAAAAAATAAATAAACAAATATATAAAAAGAAAACTTCTATGTTTTACTTGTCTATTTTTAGATTTGTTTAATTCATATACATACACAAAATATCTGCAAAATATTTTTGTATTATACTATATTCTTCAACATAAATCAAGGCTCAATAAATTTCAAATAAGTGAATGAAAAAGAAGGCACAGAGGAGTTCGATAAATTGTGTGAGTGAAGAAGTATAGGCCAGTTCTGAACCCCAGCAGAACCACCACAGAGCCCCTTTCCAGAGCTGCATGAGCACAAGCAACACATAGGAATTCAAAATGCCCTTTTCATAAATACCCTTGGAAAGATTACTGAAGGATAAACTTCTGCAATTCAAGAAATTAACTGATAATTATAACAAGAACCCTGAAGTGAGCAGGGTTCCTTATGCATGACTTTGATGAAAACAGATTCATGGCTTATGGGTTTAGAACACAATGAAAATTATTTCAATTCTAAAGGTAAAAAAATGACATAACCAAGTACAATTAGGAAAGCAGAGAATGAAAAGACATTTAATATGGTGACATCAATTAATGGTTGTAAAAATAAATTTAAAATGATTACAGTGAATCCTAAGAAAAATAAACTTGGTTGAACTTGCCTTTTACACACAAAAAAACTCGGTGTGGATCAGAAAGTAAAATTCAGGTATTTGTTCTTTACACACTCAATAAAGATCATCTCAGGAAAGATAAACAAAGATAACAGGACGAGCAAAGCACACCAGTCATATGGAAAAACAGTGGGTGGAGTGAGGCAGGTCTCTCACATAAAACTACTGAAATAATACCATTAAATGAGATAAATTAGCTTCAGTTTAAAAATTAATGCCCAATACAAATTTTGAAGGTCTGAATTTCTATGCTCAAAAAAAAAACAAAAAACAAGAACATCAGAGTTTATCAGTTAAAACCTTTGTAATAAAAAATGAGAAAGTAAAAGAAGGTTCAGTACTCCTTTCTGTATCCATTGCAGATTATATAAGTACAAAATTATTGCCTAATATTAAATAACTATACATACATGCAAACACACATACATATATATGAAGAGTCTACCCATTTCTAACAGAATGTTTCATCAATTCAAACATTCTCAAGGATTCATAAAATCAGGTCATACACCCCAAAAAGCAAATATCAACTCACAAGAGAAGAAAAAATACAAATACTATGTGCTGATCATAATTTAATAAAAGTAGAATCTAATTGCCCAAATAGAAAATAAAACTGTCATTGAAAAAAAAAAATTCAACTTAATAGAAACCTAGTATTTAAAAAAAGTTCTAAAGATTAAAATAATAGAGCATCTACAAAATAATGTTTGCGGTCTATCAGATCAAATGAGATACAAGAAGGAAAAAAATGGTTTCAAGGAAAATGTATAGCCCCCAAAGACATACACTAGTAAAAATGTGCAGAGGATAGCACTTCCTGTCCACTAAAAACCACTGTCCTCTTATTCATGAAGAACCCTATGGGTTCCATCCCCCATAATCTGTAGGTTGGCACTGGTGGGTGACTAAGCTGGGGAATGCCAATGGATGAGATTGATTCCACCTCAGGGCTGTACTGCAAGCTTCTAGGTATTCCTAAAGGACCTCTGGTGGCTTGGTGCAAGTGATAGCAGGGCAGTTCTGGAGCCCTGGGATGGGACCAGCCTGGGACTCTGATGTTGGGAAGTGGCCAAACTGCCCCAACTTTCTAACAAGCCAGATTAATTAATTAATTTATTATTTTTTTTATTTGAGACAATATCATGCTTAGCTGTTCAGTCTGCCTTATGATCTTTCCTCCATCTACTGAGTAACTGTGGTTACAGTCTTGGGCCACCTTGCTCTTCAGTGTTTTTATTTCTGCTTTTCAATTTGGGAAGTTTATATCGATATATCCTCAAGTTTTCTGAAATTTCCTTTTATCAGAGCTGGTCTACTAACAATCCCTGCAAAGGCATTCTTCATTTGTTTTGTTTTTGCTAATATTTCTTTTCTGCTTTTCTTTCAGAATGTATATCATATTTATATAAAACATCTGTTCTTTTATGTTGTCTGCTTTTGCCTGTAGTGTCGTTACTGTTCAAATCACAGTTGTTTTAATTTCATGGTTTAGTTATTCTGACATACTGCCTTATCTGAGTCTGGCTCTGAAACTTCTCTGTTTCTGCCTTCTCATTTTGGTTTTAATATTCATGATAATGCTGAACGTGACTTCTAGGTCAAGGACTTCAGGCAGAGATATAGTGAAATGGTTAGTGACTTGGTTGTAAGGTTTGGTTGAGGAGAGGCATTGTTCCTTGCAGTGATGAAGTTGTGTGCTTTTAGTAAGTTTGTCTCTTACAAGAACTCCTCTGTTTGGCCTGCCCCTCAAGTGAGACAGGAAGGATCAAATGGACTGGAGTTGAGCATTTCTTTCTCGAAGTTGGTGTTTCCCTGATTAAACCCAGTCAGGTGGGGTCAGTCCAAACACTTTCTCTTGATTGCAGGACTCATTGAGAAGCAAAGAATGTTCTAGGAATATTTGAAAAGAGTTGTTATTCCTGCTCTTCAAGAAGCATAAGTGTTTTTCTCCACATTTCACTCTGTGGACCAGTAGGCTCCTGGACATGATAGATAGACATTTTTTTTGAACCCAGGGACACTTTAACATTGATAGCTACATCCCCTAAATTTTGACAATATAATATGTGCAAGGAATTTAATTAAAATCCACATTCCCCTTGCCCTTTTCCTTCCCTCCTCCTTCTCGCTATTCTCCTTCCTCTTCTTTATTGATCTTTCTTTTGCTCCTTTATTTATTTTTTTTTTGAATTTTGTACATATACGTACAGATGTAATTTTTTTGTTATATAGATATATGTATATAACATGATATTGTTAAATTTGTTTTATATATCTATCCCTTTTCTTTTTTTTTCTTCCAACCCTCTCCATCTTTTCCTTCACTTATAAACCCTAGATCTTCATGATATCTTATCCCCTCCCTCACAACCTTCTATTCCTTATTTGGCCCTAGTTTTCAAATATGTGAGAAGACACTGGGCTCTTGATTTTCTGAGTCTGGCTTATTTTGCTTACCCTGAATTTCTACATTTCCTTTCATTACATGAAAATGCCATTATTACATTACTCTTTATGGTGGATTAAAGCTTCATTGTGTGTGTGTGTGTATGTATGTATGTATATATAATCTATATCTATATATCGATAGCTATATCTATCTATCTATATGTGTGTGTGTGTGTATATATATATATATATATATATATGTATATATATATATATATATATATAGAGAGAGAGAGAGAGAGAGAGATCTAGATAGATAGATAGATAGATAGATAGATAGATAGATAGATAGATAGATAGTTAGATAGATAGATATAAACATCTATAGATTTTCTTGGTGCATTCATTTGCTGATGAGCATCCAGGTGGATTCCATAATCTGGATATTGTAAACTGTGCCGCTCTAAACAGTGAAGATACTGTATGTCTATAGTCTGCTGATTTTAGTTCTTTGGGTAAATATCAAGGAGTGAGATAGTTGAGTCATATTGTGCTTCCATTCCTAGGATTTTTGTGCCTGTTTTTTTTTTTGTTTTTTTTTTTTTAATTTGAGGAGTCTCCACAATGCTTTCCATAGTGGTTATACTAATTTTTAGTTTGTATTTAAGACAATGTCACACTAAGTTGCTGAGGGTCTTACTAAGTTCTGAGCCTGGCCTCAACCTTCTTGCCTTAGCCAATTCACTGGGATAACACATGGTGCCACTGCATTCAGACTCTTATTTTCAAGTCTTTTGTGTTTTTGTTCTGATACTAATTACACCCATTTCCATTTCTTTTAATATTTTTTTGCATGGTTTATCTTATCTCATTCTTGTACTTTGTCTCTAATTTATACTTAAAATGTGTCCCTTGTTGACAGCATGTAGAGAGATTTTGCTTTGTAAATCAGTCTAGTCATCTTTGCCTTTTAGCTGCAGTGTTAGAATCTATCATGCCATTTTAATTATTAATATGGTTACATTTAAGTCTACCATCTTGCAATTTATTTTAAATTTGTTCCATTTTGTTTTGTTTTGTTTTGTTTTGTTTTAATTTCATCTTCTCATTTCTTATGGATTAATTTTTAATTTTTTTAAAATAATCTATCATTTGGTTCTTGGCTATTGATCATTACTTTGTTCCTTATGTGTTTGTTTAGAATCTAAGACATACATCTCTAAGTTACCTCAATCTACTTCAACTTTACAAGAGTGAAAAGAATGTCACTCCATTCCCTATCTTGAACTTTGTGCTTTAATAATATACAAGTTCCTATATATTGTTTTTGTATAGTCAGTGGTGTTTTATGGTGACTTAAAAATTAGGAAAAAAAAAATATATATATATATATATAATTTTCTTTGTTCAAGTGGATTCAAATTTCATCTGATATTTTTGTTCTGCCTAAAAGAAGTTCTTTTTAATATTTAGGTGCAAGTCTGAAGCAGTGAATTTTCTTGAATGTTGTGTCAAAAAATGCCTTGACTTTCACTTTAGAAATATAGTCACGAATTATAAAACTCCAGCTTGACAATTGTCCTTTCCACATATTGTCCTCTGATTTTAACTACATTTTTAGCAATTTGATTAGAAACTACCTAGATGTATTTTTCACTGCTTATTCTGTTTGGGTTTCTTGAGCTCCATGGATGTGAGACTTTATAACTTTTGTCAAATTTGGAAATATTCATCCATTATTTTTTCAGATGTCTTTTGATTTTGTTCTTCTCTACTGCCCTGGGATGTGAGCTGTTAGACCAGGACACAAGAAAAGACTACTGACTCCAATTAAAATCAAATTAAAGCAAGCTTATTATTTTGACCACCCGGGCTGCCTCTCCCTCCCAAAACCACAGGAACAAGACAGACATCCCAGCGTTCCTGCAGCCCAGCTTTATAGCCCAGAACATTACACAAAGGGGGGTTACAGATAAAAGAACTCTGACAAGCATAACACTGATGGTAGTTCACATTTTTTGCTGGCCCCAACATCAGAATTTATGAGGACCATTAGAGCCTCAGAGAGGGTCATTGTCTGGCCAGGGAAGGCCAATATTTATGAGGTGTCACTAAAGTTTCAGAGAGGGCTGCTATCTTGTCAGAGAGCCAGGCATGGGTGAGTTCAAGGCATGGGCAGGCATTCCATGCAAGTTCAGAATTTGCAGTAATTTATAGTAAAGCCAAAATTATCTTTTCATGGCTTTGTGGTGAAATGGCTCCCAATTTTAAGGAAAGATCAGGTTGGGTCTATCATTCCCCCCTTTTTTTATGTGTCCCTTTCAAATCTTTGATAGGTTAGGGGAAGAGCACTGAGGGAATTTTAATCCCTCAGGCAACAATATCCAACTTTTTCGAACTCACCCAAAACAGGTCTCCCTGATTTTACCTGACTTAATTAATTACTTATATTGATAGTCTATTTATTTTTGGCTCCATTGTTGTAAGAAGAGGGGCGTCGCTCATGGTCATTTTGGCTTCTTCTAAGCTGAGAGAGGGTGACAAGAGGGGGCATGGCGTGAGGGACATGAGTTTCCTTTTAGTTTCGTTTGAAGTCTTGTTGGGGAAGAACATGTTGTAAAGTCATCTGGGAATGGTTGCTTCTATGAGAGAAACAAACAAACAAACAAAAAATGAGTATTGAATAAATGTTGCAGCAGCTGAAACATGTAACTATATAGAATTTCCCTCACCAGGCTTTAACATCCCCAGTTATCAGACTGTAAACTTAACATTTAACATTTAGTGTTACAGTTGTCCCTCCCCATAAGATACACTTTAATAATTTAATGTCATCTGATCTTGCAAAATCCTTTTACTAGTATGACCTCTGTGTTTAATAGAGAAACCTTAATTCTGTTACTCAGGGCTGGATAATCATACTAGTAAACACCAAGGCTACCTGTGTAGGTTAGGAATATCTGTAGGCCTTAAACTGAAAACTTCTGTCTCTGTCAGCTCCTCTTGATAGTCTTTTTTATAGTTATCAGGCATTTCTGTCTGAGAGTCCTTCTTTGTAGCCTCCAGTCTTACTTATTTTGTGAGTCTAACATAAAGTGTATAACTTAAAATATTTATTATTATTATTATTATTATTATTATTATTATTATTATTATTATTATTAAAAATGCCCAGAAATACTGACTTTTTTTCTATCTATTGTTAATAGTCAGCTGAGTTTTTATGGGAGTCATTCCTTGGGAAACTTGAGAGCAGCTTCTCAGTTCTGCTAGTGCCATTTGTGCTAGGATGGGTCCAGGTCTTGCTTGACCATGTGGCTTCCCTCAGAAGAATCAGGGATGTCTCACTTCTCTGATGACCCTCCTCTTCATAACAAATGCACTGATTGGCTTTCTGTTCTCCAGTTATCTCTTTAATCTCCCTGATCGGGAGGTTATGTGGCCCAGAGGTGAAAGCTCTTTAGATAAGTCCCCTGTTCCCTGGATTCAGACTGACTCAGAGGGCAAGAGCCAAATATTGGTTTTTCTGGCCCTTTTAATTTAATTTTAATTTTAAAAGTTAAAATTAAACATCCAACAAATAAATTTTAAAAGCCTTATATTAAGAGTATTGGGCTTTAATGGCTATAACTTTATAATTATTTATCTTTTTATTAATTGGAATCTGTATTAACCTGATGGCTTATTATCTTAAATTAACCGAGGTTGAAAACACTAACAGGGAATCTATAGGTCACCTATAAGGAAATTACAAAATAAAATTAACAAGAGTAAAAACATTTAGTTCATGTAATAGCTACCCTGAATTTTTGGCTGAGTTATATATTATATCCCCTGTTCGAGATACTAGTAATTGTGACAGAAAAAAAAAAACAATAACTTTTGAATATAACTTTAAATGGACTAAAATCTGGTCTACTGCTTTTGTAGTTATTCTCATATGTAGTAAAATGGGCCACAGAGTCTTATCTCAGATAAGGCAGGGCTCTTTATAAATCTTAAGTGTTCTAGTTCTAAAGCTGATCTTTGCTTTCTAAATATCATTTTACAAAGTTTACATAAATTGTTTGAGGTCACATGAACATTAGCTAACACCATATGATATCACATTTAAAACATAAATTAAAGAAAGACTGAAAGTTTTTAACCTTTACATAGATTAGGCTCTCATTAACTTAAAAATACATTTATATTTTCCCCAATGTTAAAAGTAACATAAAACTTTACATATCTTATTGATAACAGGTAAATAAATCCACAATATATTTTTATCATAAAACTTCATAACACCAGCTTGATATAATGCTCTTTTAAAGTTTCTACCTCACAGACTTGTATACCTGGAATATATGAGCACACTAAAAGCAATGACATTGATGTTTTTATATTAACCAAGTTTAGCTTTTAAAAAATGACAGTACAATGCTCTAAAATAACAGTTCTTACTTAACCACTTGTTTAATTTTTATGATTGCTTGCTCTAGAAAAAAATAAAACTTAATAAACACAATGTTATGGGTAAACTTATGTTGTAAGAAATTTTTGTCTCTTTAACACATGACTGATGGTAAAAACAAACTTATACAGAACTTAGCAAATCAATCAGATATCAAACAAAAGTATTCATTAATGAGTTATCCCATATCAAATTTACTTTACTTATTTTATCAAAATATTAGACAAGTGTATTGAACAGTGCTGGCCATTTTTTTGTTGTTGTTGATGGAAAAGTCCTAGAACCAAGGCATATTAGACATTTAATAGACATTAATATTTTATGAGTTTTATGAACACCTAGAAAAACTTGTAAGCTTAAATTTAAAGATATTTATTTTTATCTGTTTATCCAATTTAAATTGAACCATTTAAATCACATGAATTAAAGATCTTTGGATCCACTTTTTAAAATTTGTTTTTATGAGCACTCCTTATATATGTTAATTTGTATATCATATATATGATATACGGACATATGTATATATAGACATACAACACATAACACAAGTGTGCACACATAACAATAGTAAAGGCCTTGTAGCCTTTCGAAGGTGAAATCTCCATTGCAATGTTTCAAAAACTCCACAGTTGGTCAAAGATAGAACTGATCAGAAAAATATTAACCTAGGTCTGTAGGATCAAAATCATGAGTTCCAAAAAATTCAGAATCGAAGAAGAAGAAGAAAAATAAAAGAGTCCTAGAAAAAAATGACTGGCCAGTAATTAGTAAATACCATACAATTTACCCTTTTTTTTTTTTTTTTTTTTTTGAATATGTGGCGCTTAGGATTGAACCCAGTGCCTCACACATCCTAAGCAAGTGCTGTACCATTGAGCATAGCCCCTCTACTATGTATTTTTATATAAAACCTATCAACCAGGAAATATTTTGTCAGCCCTTCCTTTTGTTAATATCTGGTATAGTGACATGTACTAATGCTTATAATCTTTAGTAGG
>NW_026005626.1:230879-234786 GCF_001458135.2 Marmota marmota marmota | reverse complement strand
TAGGGGTGGTATCAAAATTTGTAAGTGAAAGTTCAATTCCTGACCTTGAAGCCAATTAATACAAACTTAATAATGAGGACAGTTTTGAGAAAAAGAAAAAGGGAGGTTTATTGCTTTGCTAACAAAGGAGAAACACAGGGGACAATGCCCAAAGGTTGTGAGTCTCTTGATCTGGAGGGACAATGGGTTTTAAAGGAGTTTCACTTCTTAACCTGGGAGATACTCAGTTCTTAGATCCCCAGCAGGCATTGCCCTCTGCAGTGGGTGTGCTCAAGCAGCCAGCTAGGGGCTTCTCTCATCCTGCTTAACAAAGGGGATAAAGTTCATCACAGTTTCTTAAAACACAGTCCAAAGGGGCATCAGGCATACTTCCTTTATTACCCATTTTTACATCCAATATCCTTAAGTTTTTACCACAGAAATCACACAACAAAAGGCACAAAAACAAACAAACAGAAAACATAGAACACAGAACAAAACACAAGAAAACAGAAACCTCATGACAAAACAGAAAAACAGAGGAGCAATGCAAGGTCTTGCTAAAGTTCCGGAGTAGGAGTGCGTGCATGCCCATTGGAACCTCTCTCTTTTTTTAATTTATTTTTTATTTGTTGTTCAAAACATTACAAAGCTCTTGACATATCATTTTTCATACATTTGATGCAAGTGGGTTATGAACTCCCATTTTTACCCCTTATACAGACTGCAGAATCACATCAGTTACACATCCACGTTTTTACATATTGTCATACTAGTGAGTGTTGTATTCTGCTATCTTTCCTATCCTCTACTATCCCCCCTGCCCTCCCCTCCCATCTTCTCTCTCTACCCCATCTACTGTAATTCATTTCTCTCCCTTGATTTTTTTTCCCTTTCCCCTCACATCCTCTTATATGTAATTTTGTGTAAAAATGAGGGTCTCCTTTCATTTCCATGCAATTTCCCTTCTCTCTCCCTTTCCCTCCCACCTCTCATCCCTGTTTAATGTTAATCTTTTTCTCATGCTCTTCCTCCCTGCTCTGTTTTTAGTTGCTCTCCTTATATCAAAGAAGACATTTGGCATTTGTTTTTTAAGGGATTGGCTAGCTTCACTTAGCATAATCTGCTCTAATGCCATCCATTTCCCTGCAAATTCCATGATTTTGTCATTTTTTAGTGCTGAGTAATACACCATTGTGTACAAATGCCACATTTTTTAATCCATTCATCTATTGAAGGGCATCTAAGTTGGTTCCGCAGTCAAGCTATTGTGAATTGTGCTGCTATGATCATCGATGTAGCAGTATCCCTATAGTGCGCTCTTTTAAGGACTTCAGGGAATAGTCAGAGAAGGGCAATAGCTGGGTCAAATGCTGGTTCCATTCCCAGCTTTCCCAGGAATCTCCATACTGCTTTCCAAATTGGCCGCACCAATTTGCAGTCCCACCAGCAGTGCACAAGTGTACATTTTTCCCCACATCCTTGCCAGCATTTGTTGTTGTTTGACTTCATAATGGCTGCCAATCTTACTGGAGTGAGATGGTATCTTAGGGTGATTTTGATTTGCATTTCTCTGACTGCTAGAGATGGTGAACATTTTTTCATGTACTTGTTGATTGATTGTATGTCCTCCTCTGAGAGTGTCTGTTCAGGTTCTTGGCCCATTTGTTGATTGGGTTATTTGTTTTCTTATTGCTTAATTTTTTGAGTTCTTTGTATACTCTGGATATTAGGGCTCTATCTGAAGTGTGAGGAGTAAGGATTTCTTCCAAGGATGTAGGCTCCCTATTTACCTCTCTTATTGTTTCTCTTGCTGACAAAAAAACTTTTTAGTTTGAGTAAGTCCCATTTGTTGATTCTTGTTTTTAACTCTTGTGCTATTGGTGTCCTATTAAGAAATTTGGAGCCCAACCCCACAATATGTAGATCGGAGCCAACTTTTTCTTCCATCAGACACAGAGTCTCTGATTTGATATCAAGCTCCTTGATCCATTTTGAGTTAAATTTTGTGCATGGTGAGACAAAGGGATTCATTTTGTTGCATATGGATTTCCAGTTTTCCTAGCACCATTTGTTGAAGATACTATCCTTCCTCCATTACATGCTTTTAGCCCTTTTATTGAATATAAGATAGTTGTTATTTTAATTGGTTTAATTTTAATTGGTTTCTGTGTCCTCTATTCTGTACCATTCGTCCACCCGCCTGTTTTGGTACCAGTACTATGCTGTTTTTGTTACTATTGCTCTGTATTACAGTTTGAAATCTGGTATTGCTATGCTTCCTGATTCACACCTGATAGGAAAAGACATACACAGACTGAAGGTGAAAGGTTGGGAAAAATTATATCACTTATACGGACCCTGGAAGCAAGCAGGGATGTCCATACTTGTATCAAATAAAATAGACTTCAAGCCAAAGTTAATCCAAAGGGATAAACAAGGACACTACATACTGCTCAAGGGAAACATTCACCAACAAGACTTGATGATCATTAATATATATGCCCCAAACAATGGTGCAGCTACTTTCATCAAACAAACTCTTCTCAAGTTCAAGATTCAAATAGACCACAACACAATAAGCATGGGGGATTTTAACACTCCTCTCTAACCACTGGACAGATCTTCCAAAAATCTGAATAAAGAAACCATAGAGCTCAGTAATACAATTAATAATTTAGACTTAATTGATATATACAGAATATACCACCCAAATTAAGTGGATACACTTTCTTCTCAGCAGCACATGGATCCTTCTCAAAAATAGACCATATATTATGTCACAGGGCAAATCTTAGCATTTACAAAGGAGTTGAGATACTACCATGCATTTTATCTGATCATAATGGAATGAAATTGGAAATCAATAATAAAATGAGAAAGGAAAAATCCTATATCACGTGGAGATTAAGCAATATGCTACTGAATGAACAAAGGGTTACAGAAGACATCAAAAAGGAAATTAAAAAAATTCTTAGAGGTAAATGAAAACTCAGACACAACATATCAAATTCTCTGGGACACTATGAAAGCAGTACTAAGAGGAAAATTTATTTCATGGAGTTCATTCCTTAAAAGAAGGAAAAGCCAACAAATAAATGACCTCACACTACACCTCAAAGCCTTAGAAAAAGAAGAACAAATCAGCAGCAAATACAGTAGAAGGCAAGAAATAATTAAAATTAGAGCTGAAATCCATGAAATCAAAACAAAAGAAATAATCAAAAAAATTGACAAAACTAAAAGTTGGTTCTTTGAAAAAATAAATGAGATTGATAGACCAATAGCCATGCTAACAAAAAGAAGAAGAGAGAGAACCCAAATTACTAGCTTATGGGATGAAAAAGGCAACATCATAACAGACAATTCAGAAATATAGAAGATAATTAGAAATTATTTGAAACCCTATACTCTAATAAAATAGAAGATAGTGAAGGCATCAATAAATTCCTTAAGACATATGAACTACCCAGATTGAGTCAGGAAGATATAAACAACCTAAACAGACCAATATCAAGTGAGGAAATAGAAGAAGCTGTGGTGAGCCGTTCTAATTAGACTGTGGCCGCCATTAGAAGATGGCGCCGGCTTCCACTGTGGCCTGTGACAAACAACTCCTAATATGGAGAATTGGCATGCAATCCCTTACCACCCTATGAGAAAGGTCCACGTGGCAGCTTAAGATTGGTATGCTGGAGGCTTTATTAGGCTGTGCTTGGGCGCTCGGCGGGGGGTCACTAGAAGATGATACATGAATCAAGGCCTGAATAAACTGCTGAAAGAAGAATCCTGTGTCGTGTTTTCCCTTGCCGGCGAGGGGTCGCGACAAGAAGCCATCAAAAGACTACCAACCAAGAAAACTCCAGGACTGGATGGATATACAGCAGAGTTTTACAAGAACTTTAAAGAAGAACTAATACCAATACTC
>NW_026005626.1:217890-230009 GCF_001458135.2 Marmota marmota marmota | reverse complement strand
ATATATATATATATATATGACCTTGATTCTTTCATGTCCCATCTGTGTGGATTTATAATCAATTTTTCACAAGATATTTCTCAGAAATATTCATTTTCCCGACATATATATTCATTTCTGAATACTCAAAATGAACTTCAGTGAATATTGAGTACTAACCCTAATATTTCTACAGTAAGTGACCCAGTTTAACATCAATGCAAGTATATTTGTATGGGTCATTATGTGTATTTTGAAGTTAATTTTCTTTCAAAATTGTTATATTCTCTATCTCTTCCATATCTATACATCATAAGATGTATCATTTCATCCACAATTTCACAAATTTATATCCATATGATTCATTTACAATCACTCCCTGTATCAGAACACACATATTGCTCCATGTTGCTTTACTTGCTTTTTCATGAGTTTTCAGTTTAATTTACAAAAGAAAATTATAGTAAATAATCTTGAGTATTTCAGCTGTGTGATGACCCTTGTGAGACAGTGTTTCTAAGCTATAAATCAGGACAGGTGGCCCACTTTTTCTGAAACCTTATTTCCTAAATTTTTTTTCAGGTGGAAAATTTCACCCACCCTCCTTCTGGGCAAAAGCAAAATTATTAAATTTCAAGTAAAGTCTAAAACAAAGTCTGCTTTTGTTTTATTTCTGCAGAAGATCATCTGTAAGGAACAGCAGGAACTTTGTCTGGGGAGTCAAAGTACCCCTTAACCCTTGGCCAAAAGAGGGCTCTTACTTTGAGGACAGAGTGGGGTGATACAAAGAGGTCACCAGAGCTAGGTACATTGCTTCTGAATTTCCATGCTTTTTGATACTTAGTTTAGTTAAAATTTTGAGAAGTACAATAAGTTTTATTGAGAATTATATCACTGTTTTACATTGGTGACTGTATCCTATTATGTGTCAGTCCACAGTGAAGATACTGCTGAGCAAAAATTTAAAAGATCTGAAAAAATAATTAGTGTAAGTGATTGTGTACCTAGAAATCAATGGAATATGTTTGTAAGTCAAAAATTCAAAACTGTTTACAATGCATTCATGAGCTTTCACTTTTATATATAAAAGGTTGATATCTACATTCAATTTTTATCTTCTTATTTTAGCAGAAATCTTAAAAATATATTAGGTTTGGGAAAAAAAGAATATTTTTAAGTGCAATTTATTTTTTTTTCTTTTTATTGTATTTTTATTTTGTTAATTATCATTGCCATTGTTTCCAAGAAATGAAATTTTATTTTGAAATGGATGAAATCTAGAATGTCATTTTCCATGATAAGGTCACAGCTTCTTTATATCAATGTCATAATTATTTGCATTTATGGAATTATAGAAAAACTACACATTTTCAGGAAGTAGTCATTGCAGGGAGACAAAAACCACCAACAAGTAAATGGAGATAGATAGATGATATATGATATATGATATATGATAGATAGATAGATAGATAGATAGATAGATAGATAGATAGATAAAATAGAAAATATGTGGAGTTACATTTTTAAATTACTACAGTCCCAAAAAGCATGAGCTAGCAACTGGGTTTTTGTTAATATTCAACAACATACCATGTGAACATCAGAGACTCTGAATTCCTGGACATTTCCACCTGGGTCAAGACCTTGCTGAGGGCTGCTGATGAGGCTGCCGCTCATATGCTGCTGGGTTCACAGAAGGGGCCATCTGGAGTCACTCCAGTGAGTGGTGGGTGCACTCTGTTTCCTGGCTTATTATGAAAAGGACTCTTCTGTCCCTGTAGGTCCAGCAGTGGCACCAAGGAAACTAGCACTGTGGGCACTCCTGGCAGGCAGGTGACATTGTGGGTTGCATGATTGACATGAATAAACACACCATGATGTTCACACTAAATGGCAAAATACTGCTGGATTATTCAGGTTCCATGATGGCTTTTAAAGACTTCAATTTTTTGATGGTGAGTGTGCTCATTTGGTTCATTTCTAAGTTTGTGGTACAGTGAAACTATGTTTCTGATACCTGGTGTTGGAAGGCAAGTGAACTGATGAGAAGGAACTTCTTGTACCATGGTCACTATGTGGCCAATTGATCAGGCACCCTTGAAATATCTGTAGCAGAAAGGCTGTGCTGCTAGCTTTTATTTAGATAAGGTAGAAATATCTTTGATGAGTATCAGAAAACAAGGGTCAGACCAAAGGATGGAGTTCCACGTTCCTGGAATGCTCAATTTGAATTCCCCTGGATAATGAGCTGCTTGTAGCCTTTTTCTTTTTATTTCACAAAACTACAATAAAAATCCACCAAGAATTAGGCCCTCTGCTGGAAGCTGAGGTAACTAAGCAGAAAAGAACCTGGTCGTCTCTTTATGTAGATTGCAGTGTGCCAGAAGAGGGTTTTCTTGTATAAACTCTATGGTACAGAAATGCTCCATAGGAGATCAATGCAGAGGCATTATTTTCTGTGGACCATGATACAGGTCCTTGAGCCCAGCTGTGCAGTACATTTGAGGACCTTTGCAAAGCAAGGGAGACAGTGCTTATCTTGAAGAGACGTTCTTCTATGTAGTGGCCAATGGCTCCGTGTGTCTGTGTAGGTTTTAAATCGAAACACATTAAAAACCGCCCTTCTCTGTGAAATTAGCTACATGTCAAGTGCTCAGTGCTCATGAATGGCTGGTGGTGGCTTTAAGTTTGAAGTTAAATAGCTTTCAGTTGGGAGTCATTGTAATAAAGCTGCAGTGAACACTAGTACATCAGCCTTTGTCAGTACCTCTGAATATTTTTTTCATGATCCACCAGAGGTGGAATTACTGCATACATTGTGTGCATTTCTTTGGTTCCCTAATAAGCCATAGCAATGGTGCCATATATAAATATTTATCAAAGAATAGCAAAGAAGAAGGCAGGTCTCATTGCATTCCCACCACCTGGACTTGAATATTTGTTCTGAATCCTTGCTAAGTGGACAGGCAAGAAGCACTATTTCATGCCCAATCAGATGCAAGGTCCAAATCAGATGTCATGCTCACAGGTTCATGACAAGTTTGAAACAGCTGTGAAGACTTTCTACTCTGAGTTTTGATGTGGTTGTCCTAAACACTGGATCTTTTCCCACCACAGTATTATCTTGGGTATGAAACTAGCTATGGTGACCACTGAATCTGTACTTGTGTGGACACTTGTACACTGCACTTTTGTGACTATTCATGGTACCGATTCTCTGAAGTGTCACTTCACATTACATATAAAGAACCTGTAGACTGCATATTTCATCCCTCTGACTCCTGCAGAATCTTATCCTTGTTGTTCCTCCAGTTCCTTGGTTTGTTGCCTCCTTCTGCCTGAGAGCCCCAGTGCTGAAGATGCATTGCCACCAGGCATTTGCCAGTACATCTCATACATGGCTGGCCTGTGATCTTCATCTAGTTCCCAAGTGATGAAATACTCAATGGAATTTATCTGATGGACTCACTTTCATAGAACTTGAACTTTGGTAGGGAGGGGCTAAGGATGGGAGGGAGGTTTGATGGAGTGAGATTTGGGTGTCCTTCTGTCTTCCAGTTGCATTTTTATTCTCTGCCTTAATCAGCTTTCTAACACTGTGACAGTGAAACAGGAATGTTTACACTTCTGCTGGCAGGAGTCTAGACTGAGACTCCTACCAGCAGGAATCTAGACTGAGAAGTGTTGCACTTCTTAATTGTGGGCCATGTCCTTCTGTGTTGCAGCAGGCTCCAGCCACACACTGTCCATTTCTACTGCTTTCTGCATTCTTCTCTTCTGAGTTGAATAATGAAATCCACAGACAAGGATGAGGGAGGGTAAGAATAGGATTTATTGAAGAATAGAAACAAGAAATGGAGAATAGAAATAGGAATGGTACTGTCCATTTGTGAGAGGGGAACAAGTAAGAGGTTATCTGTCTCTCTGTGCTAGTGTAGTGGAGTGTACAGCTCTTGGGTCTGTGCTATTGTTCTGTACTTATGCCAATTAGGGTTTAAACAAAATACCAATTCTGCTGTTCCAAAATTATTGTAATCAGAGTTAGGAAACATACTAATGCTATTGCTTACCCCTAAATCCCATTCACGTTTTCCTTACTTCCATTTTCTCTTGGCATCTTGGCAAGAGGTTGAGGTAGTGAATCTCATAGGCTCAGTGGGTGAGGCATGGAATGCTGAGGTTCTGTATCTGCAGCCCTGACTAAAGATGTGTTTTGCACTGGGTCAGTTCGAGTTGGTTATTTCTGGGATGACAGATCAGTGCACCTTGGCTCTCCTGCAGGGCTGGTCCACTGTGCCTCATGCCCACACTCACCATGTGGGGCTGCCATTCTACCACTATTTCCCTATTCCACTGTTATTCTGCAACTTCTGTGCAGGGACCATGTATCTGAGGGCACAGCTTGGCAGTTGGGTACCCTTGTCAATGGACATCTTAGATAAATAACATAGATGGAGTGTAGACTAAGAGATGGAAGATGGTGGAATGGAGGAAAGCTGCATTCCATGCTGTGATGTGCCTCAGGAAAAAAGTAGTGGTGCACAGCTTCTCAGAATGGTCTGTGAAGGATGGATGTCACTAACACTTCATATTAAACACTCAGAGTGGCTTAAGAACTCAGAAATTTTGGTACAATAAACAAAAATTCGGGACTACATCAGTGTTGTTCTGGCTGCCCTATAAGTGCATCTAGTGCTAATTCACCACAAACAGAGAGAGGGGAACAGAGTATGGGTTCAGAGAAGGCT
Organism: Marmota marmota marmota; assembly: GCF_001458135.2. Taxonomy (NCBI): domain Eukaryota; kingdom Metazoa; phylum Chordata; class Mammalia; order Rodentia; family Sciuridae; genus Marmota; species Marmota marmota. The sequence continues at coordinate 225,282 of NW_026005626.1, read as the reverse complement.
GAGATGATAAAAATTCTGCCTGATTCTCGCTGAAACAGAGACTTTGGTGTGTTTTGGAGCTTGAAAAGTATGCTCTGTATCTCAGCTGACCTCTGGGAACTGAAGCAGGAGCTATCTCTGGGAGAGATCACTGCCATGGTGACTGGGGGTCTTGGGATATCTGGGGGAAAAAAAGACCACAGCTGAAATATCTTAGCCAACACCTACGGAGTGACCATGATGTGACTGATTGAGTGAAATAGACACAGAGTGAACTTCACCCTATGTGATTCAAGTAAAAATAGGAAAGGGGAGCTCAACTCATTTGCCCTTTTTGTCTGGTAGTGCATGTGACCAGCTGAAGTGGGCTGGGAGTCTGAGCTGGCAGGGTGGACACCTCAGGGGATAAACCCATGAATGCTGTGCTCATGGGCAGCAGTCAATAGAGGACTGGCCCCTTTGCCCAACAATTGGATTTCTAGGGAGTCTCCTGAGGATGAGACCCACATCAGAAATGGGATACTTTCTAACCTAGGTCCTAGTCAGTCTAATTTCTTCCAAGGTGGCATCACCTAACAGAGCCCATTAGGTTTGATTAGACCTAAGCTCCACCTGCTGGAATTCCTCTCATCAAGTGCTGCAGAAGTAGTACCCTGAGTGTACCCACTGTATAACAATGTACCAAACTCAGGTGAATGGAGAAAATACCACCGGCAGTACTTCATAACTCTTCTCACTTCATACTGGTGAGAAGGGAAGCTGAGTCTTGTATCAAACACCTCAATCTCAAGCTTTTCCAACTGGTAACTCAGAAAGCAAAACAAAGACAAAATGGTGATAACACCTCCCACCCCTTGATCTGTCAGTACTTAACTCAAGAAGAAATGGAAAGAAAGACACTAGGGCATAGAAAGTGACCAGTCAATCCAATCAAATATTTTGACCACCTCAGTGAAGATAGTTGCTTCATTCTACATTAAGATGTTTAGTTTTCTAAATTTTCATTTATTTTTATTTTTTTTTTCATTTTTTTTCCTCACTAAAAACAATAGTGGTAGGAATGTGTTTTCATTCTCATGTGAAATCTGGCTATTCTGATTGGTTCAGGGAAATATATACATACACTTATTTCTTCTCTCATTTTTAGCAGTTTTAAATATACCATTACTTTCTACCAGTCTCTATTAGGTGTTCGGGTTTTGAGATTATATATTTTGTTTTCATTTTGTACTAGTGTCTCTTTTTTGTCTTGTTTCTCTTTGTCTCTTCTTTTACTAAAGGCCAAATTCTGTTGCTCTTTCCCTCTTTCCTAATACCTTGCTGCTTTGTTTTCTTCCTCTTTCCATAGAGAGAATATGCTGCATCTCTTTTGCATTCTCTGTTCATGTTTTGCAACTGAAGACTCTTCCCTAACTTATTAAAATGTTTTATTTTTACCCAATCAACCGTATATTTACCATACTTCAGAACTTGTGGGATTATATAACACCTGTCCCCCATTAATGCTAATACAGCCATTACCTGTGTGGTTGATATAGTTGACACCTGTGGTTTGTATTACTAAAACCAGGTCTATTTCATGGTGATTGTTTTTATTGTTGACAATTACTTAATCTACAATTCCAGTTTATTGGTGGTAATTAATGTTCCAGAGTTCTCCATTTACATAAGTGGTAGAAACTCCCAGGAATCCTTGGATGAAAAGTGACAGAGAAATGAGTTCAAATTGTTATGGCAGAGCAGGCAAAGAATGCAGGGAGAATGATCTAAGAAAATAAGAAATAAAGTGGCAGTTGCATCTGGTTGCTGGTGAGGTCAGCAAGAATGATCTTTCCCAACCTGCTTGCTGACTTCTGATTGGGTGTCATTTCTTTGAAGGATATGCCTTCATTGTGACAGGATGGACACTAACTCCCTCTGCAAACCTCCCTGATGGTTCCACTTTAATTCCTGACCTATACAGCCTGACTGGTCACAGACCATAGTCAATCAGTGTGTCTGGGGCTATGGTCTCTTCTGATTTGCCAGATTGAAGTTATGTGACTTTCTACTTCCCAGGTGCCTTTGGAACATCTCACTGTGTGTCCTGGTGGAGATGCCTGTGAGCAGGGATCAGGGTGGAAATGATGTATCCTATGAGCTGTGCCCACTCATGCTGACATCCCACAACCCACTGTCTCCTGTTCAAACAGGAATTCATGGGAGCACTTATTCCCTTCATACAGGTGTTTCACCACACAGTGTAGTAAGGTTTCCTGTGTGAAGATTGAATTTGGCTTTTGCTCCTGGCTCATGTTTATTTTTTTTCTCTATCTTCTCTTTGTTTATTTTTTTCCTTTTGTTTTTTGTGTCATATGACATCAGCTGTTTAATCAACATATATTCACCAAATACTTGTTCTTTGTAAGGTCATTGTTAGTTTCTGCATCCAGAATCCTGAGGATTGATGATATTCCTGCTCTAAAGGAACTGAGATGTTAGTGGAACTACTACAAATTTTGGAAGTCAAAGGCAGGTGAGTGAGTCCATGTGAGAAAAGTGGCATAAATAATCTAAGAATATACATAGAAGGGCAAAGAGTTAGACAGAGAAAGAGCCTATGAGGATGTCACAATGGGGAATAAGGGACAGGTCATGTGTCCATCAGCGAAAGAGTGTCCCAGGCAGAGGACAGCTATTCCAATGCTCCTGATATGGAAACAAATACGGGCTTCCCAGAGAAAAAGTTGTCAACTCTTTCTTTTAAAAAGCCAGATAGTAAATATTGCAGCTTTTGAGGGCCATATGCCCTTTATAGCAACTGCTCAATTCTGTCACTGTCATTAAAAAAAAAAAAGATATTGACAACCTCTAAATGACCAGGTATGAATGTGCTCCAACAATGATTTTTTTAAAGGACACTGAATTAGAAATTTTATACCATTTCTTTTGTCATAATTTAGTGTTTCTTTTGGGTGATTTTAAGTAGAAAATCTGACTTGGAAGGCCTGAAAATACCAGTGGAAAGCCCCATTTGTCCCAAAGTCTGTGATGTGCACACTCCAGTTTGCAGAGGTGTGGTAAGGTGGCTGGTGAGGTAGCACGGCAATAGGGAGGAAAGCAGCTGGAGATGTGTTCCTCAAGAGAAACAGAGCACACCCATGTGGACTTGCAAGACATTCTGGAGCTGTTAGCATTCCAAAATCCCCTGGAAAGGCCTGTGTGGATTTTCACCAACTACAGTGTTTCTTGCTAGCAGGTGTCACCTAGGGAGTCTTCCAGGAAATAAGCTGTGTCTTAGCAAGGAGGGTGATTCCAGGACTCATCTAAAGTTCACCATGTTTCTGGAGGGAATCCCTTTCCTTCTCTGGGCTTCTCCTTTCTCACCAACACTGGGTCACTGGAAGAAAGTGATCTTCAGTAAGCCCCTTGGCTCTGGCAGACTAACATTTGTCTTTGCACATTTCTTTCCCGCTCAGTCTGACCTACAGCACGCCACAGTGCTGACAGCCATCTGGATGCTCTGAGGATTCTTCTTACCTGAGCTGAGTCCATAATCAAACAATATTGGGTCTGCATCCTTTCTCCTTGCTGCCTGCTGAAGACACACAGGGCAGAAGATCCAAGCTTTTTCTGTGAATAATATCAGGACTCAGTGTTCCTGTGGAGTACCTAAATGCATGGCTGGTCCCACCAGAAATCTCCTTTTAGCTGCTTGTGACAACAGCTTTCCAACCTCTGTCAGTTATGATTGGGTCTCTGAGAGAGAAGTGCAGGAGGCCCCATGGAGGGAGGTGAGGGGGATGTGAAGGCTCATTGATTCCATCTACCTCCTACCTTCCTCTCATACCTCTTTTCATGCTCCCTCAACCACTCTTCATCTGCCTAGGTGAAATGGACAGTGGCTCCCAGGCAGCATTGACAGCATGGTGTGTTGGTAGGGCACCATGGGATGGATACTTTTGAAGAAGGTCTAGAGGGAGGCCTTTCATTCTCTTTTGTGTGGGCCCTGTTCCTTTCATATGGGAACATTTGACTACATGAGTTCATTCCCATGGTCATTGTCACTGACTTGTCAGTTCATTCAGGTACTTCACACCTTCTGATTTCATTTTACCTCCTTCATCCGATATGTGATCACCAGAGAGAATAGCTGTTCATGCACTTCCTTCCTTTGATGGCACCTCCCAAACCACCTCAGAGGAAGGCAGGGTGAAAATGATGACTTCAATATGGAGAAGAGATTATCAGCCTCCACTCTTTGAGTCACATCATAGCAATCTTTATTGGGTTTTAATGTTCAGCAAATTTTAGTTCATGCTCATAGGTGGAGCCTCGACTCTCTTCTTCCTCCCTGCTCTAGTTAATGGAATACTGAAATGACACCCTGCATCACACTTTATTATGTCACCACAAAAGCCTAATAACTGAGTTATCAAAAAACTATGATCTTGGTAATACCTGATCAAATAAAAAGCAACAACACTGTATGAGCTTGCTTTTAAAACTAAATGCTGTCAATTTGAATGCTGTCTCACATATTAAATGCAACTGAGTTCGTGGCTTGCCACATTATCATAGGGAGACATATACTGACTTCTTGAAATAATCTACTCTAGTGCAGATAACACTGAAGGAAAAAAGGGAATACAAATTTTAGTAACTCTGAAAATAGGCTCAAATTTACAAGTTATGAAAATAATCATACCTTTCTCATCATTATTTGAAAACAGAAGAAAATTTGACAAAAAGGAGATGCAGGACTGAATGGTAAAAGTGAAGTAATTTCCTACCTGACATTATTGGAAAGAAACACTCACTAACTAATGTTCACATTTGGATAGTAGTGTGGCTTGTGAAAATAAAAGTTTTCTGTTTTACACTTGCCATGTATTCAAGATTTTGAAATGTTTGACTGGTTCTCAGAACTTTGTGTCTAATCTAAAGGCAGCTATTATACTGAAGGCAAATTGAATGGTAGCATAGCAATGTTAAAAACAAAGCTTAACTGAAATAACATCAGAGGTGCTCCCTACATCTGCATTGTGGCAATGTTCCTAATAGTTTTATCATGACTATATATCACATTCACTTCTCCATGCTTAGTAAAGTATAGAAAGGTAAAAAACCTGCCAGTCTTTTACTGAACTTTTGTAGTAAATGAAGTTCATTATGCCAGCCATGGTAGAACATACCTGTAATTTCAGTGACTCAGGAACTTGAGGCAGGAATATTAGAAATTTGAGTCCAAACAGTGCAATGTAGAAAAACACTGTCTCACAATAAGATTTAAAGGAGTCTGGGGATATAGGTTGGTGGCAGAGCACTTGCCTAGTATGTGTGAGGCCCTGGAATTCCCAGTACTGCAGGTGAAAAATCATCATTATTGTATGAGAGGGATATTTAATCCTAACATTAGGTCTCCTTGCATGAATTTTTTGGTTTTCTAAGAATTCTGCAGATTGTCTAAGCTGGCTCAATGTCTATTATATTCATATGTAGTTCATTTTGTTCACCTCCCACCCAATTTTAGCTTCACAATTTGTAGATGTGATAAATCTTCATGAAACTGATGAAGAAATTAAGGGGGTAACCACAACTTAATATGGTGCCAAGCATAAGAGATTCTGAGAAAAAGAGGGTGAGTTGATAAATAAATAAATAAATAGATAGATAGATAAATAGATAAATAAATAAATAAAATACTCAAATAATGAAAAAAAAGAAAAAAATAGACAGTTCAAAAATGTACTGCTGTGAGCCAGTAATCACTGAGCTAGTGACTACCCACAAGCCTTTGTGCTATCCTGCATCACACCCTGCATCACACTTCATTATGTCACCATGAAAGCCTAATCACTGAGTTTATTTGCTATCCTTATTGACAGGAGCTGGCAAAGGGTTTTGGGGAACACCCCACAGTAGGAATTTTTAACCCCAGTTTATACCACCATCTTACAAAGTCAACTTGATGTTAATGGTTTTGAATACCTGGTATATTTAATGAGAGTTAAGCTCTTTACAAATATGAATTCATTTATGGATTTGATCAATACTTAATATGCAGTGTCATAGCTGAATCAGATATTTATTAGGTGTCCATTAATGCAGAAATGTTTACTCACATTACCTTTAAAATATATCTACAGTTCTCTGATGAATCACCATAAATTGATTTTGAATAGTTTTCTATCAAAAATAAAAACAATTCTTTATTTTAGAGTTTAGGAATACTACTTTCTGAAAGATAAACATTCCTAGGATTTAGTTGTGATTGTATACAAAGTGAACAGCAACATAAACCAACATTACAGCTAATTCATTAAAAGAAAAATAAATGTCTGATTTTCAGTGGTATTCAACATGCAGTATGAGAAATGTACAGCTGCAGAAGAAAATGGAATCTCTGTTTATGATTTTTTTAAAAGATAGACACAATATCTTTATTTATATTATTTATTTTCATGTGATGCTGAGGGTCAAACCAAGTGCTTCTCATGTGAGGAGCAAGTTCTCTACTACTGAGCTAAAACCATAGCTCTGATACTCTTATCTTGTTAAACAAAGATTTAAGGGTAAGTGGTTGTAATGTTTTAAAATAATCATGCCAGTTTAACATCAATCCCAAAACTTTTTCTTGAATGTTCTTACCTGAATTTAGAAACATCCTTGATGTTGATGAAATTAATTAAAGATAAATAACAAACTAAGTGTTCAGTGAGTATTAGTAATAGTCATAGCACTTATGTCTTTTGTAATAAATGTAAATACACTGACTATAATTGAAGTTCAAAGAGGTACAGTATCATCTAAGAGATCAAGTATTTGAGAAATTTTTTCCATGATATGTGTTCATATTTTTTTCTGTGCTTGAAATACATTTTTAGCTATTTTAATTTCAAGTGGCATATAAAAATTTCTCATGTGAATTTTATTCATATTAGGGATCAAACCCAGGGACACTCTATCACTAAGCTACAACCCCACACTTATTTTTTATTGGAGACATGGTCTCTCTATGATGCCTATGCTGCCCTGAACTTTCCATTTTCTCTCCCCAGCCTCCAAAGTAACTGGGATTGAAGAATTATATATGTGTTAAACTTCACCAAGTTGAATTTTGGGGGGGCATAATAATAATTTACTCTAAGGATCCTTTACCAAAGAGCTATATCTCCATCCCTTTTCTTTTTTCTTTTTTTTTTTTTTAATTTTGAGACATGGTCTCCCTATTTTGCTTAGGACTTAAGTTGCTAAAGGTGCTTTTGTACTTCCAATTCTCCTATTTTACCCTCCCAAGTAACTGAAAGTAAAGGCATGTGTCACTGTCCCTAGCAAAATGAGAACTTTTAATGATCATTGCATTAAAATATTATACAGTCTGAAATATATTTCATATAGATATTGTGATATATATATATATCACAATATCTA
>NW_026005626.1:209028-217368 GCF_001458135.2 Marmota marmota marmota | reverse complement strand
TATATATTTAATTTATACTTGGACAATAACTTTATTTTATTTATATTCATGTAGTGCTAAGAATGAACCCAGGGCCTCACACATGCTAGGCAAGCATGCTATTGCTGAGCCAAAATCCTAGCCCAAGTTTTCACAATATGCAACTTTAATTGATTTCACTCTCTTTACAGGGCTGGAGATTGAGCCCAGGCCCTTAAACACACTAAAATGTGTTCCACATTGCCAGGCACTGTGGTGTGTGCCAGTAATCCCAGCAGCTTGGGGAGGCTGATACCAAGTTCAAAACCAACCTTAGCAAAAGTGAGGCACTAAGAATCTCAGTGAGACTCCCTTTCTATGAATAAAATACAAAACAAGGCTTGGGATGTGGTTAAGTTGTTAATTGCCCCTGAGTTAAAACCCCAGTACAAAAAAGTGCTCCATATTCATTCGTATTCAGCACTCAACTTGAATTTTCTATGTATTACTATGTACACTGTAGGTTTTCTGAAATACAGGTCTAAGAACTATTTATCATTGGGAAGATTTTAGTTGAATTTTTCACAATTCTTTTATTATATGATGTATTCATTTTGTTGATTACATACACCTCACTGTATGCAGCTGTAAGTTATTGTTAAGTTAATTTAGACTTGAACCAAAATATGATAAAGTGATGTTATTTACAATCTCAAAGGACATTTTCTAAAACAATTTGCAGAAATCAGATGCGTTATTCATTTCTTAAAATTTTGTCCTATTACATTAAATTAGGTTTGGCCTGAGCATGACTCCACCCTTGAGTCTGGGATCTGCCAATGAAGGTAATGCTCACCCTACCTAGTGAAAGCCTAGTGCAGAGGACACTCCTAACACAGTGGAGTTTCAGAAGTGGCAGTGCTGAGCCTGTGAATTGTGGAATCCTAGAAATGGAGTTCTGTGTGATCTGGGAAGCTGTTTTCAATCTCAATGTTTCTCTTCATCAACACTGCCTGCCACATGGGAGGCATAAGTTCTGTGAAGCTATTCCAGTCCTGAGGCTGACAAGTAAGTGGGTCATTTTGTTTTCATCTCTTTTCCTTGCTTAAGAAACTCCACTAAATGTAACATGTCTAAGGGGTTTTTCTTTAACCTTAAAGTAGGGGATGCAATCTAAAAGCTTATTAATTTTCATGTAATTATGAGTCTATGATATTTACATTTAAGACCTATTCATATATTGAAGAAATTTAACATTTAAAATACAAAGGTGTTTCTTATTAATGCTTGTGAAGCCTAGTATGCTCTCTGAGCTGTGGCATATAAAACTATTAATAAAATTTTGAACAAAAGTTAAAATACAAATCAATTTTGGACATATTTACATACATTAAATATGTTTTAGAAAAATAAAGTTTGCATGATGATCTAACTCAATTTATACCAAAAATAGAAATGACATTCTTTTTCTTTGAAATTTTTTAGGAAAAATGTGAGCAGAGAAAGCAGAATTTCTGCCAAGCAGTGGATCCTGATAAAAATGGAGCAGAAAGTTCTGTGCACAAAGATGAATGGGTGATCAGTTCCCAGAGATGAGCAGATGCAGGGTACAGACATAGCTCTTATAGAGTCCTGAGTGTGTGGGTAGGAGGGCTCCAAGTGCCATCCTAAGAGGAAAGACTCGTTCAGGGTCTTGGAGAGGTTCACACAGGAAGCCAGCCTATAGGGACCCAGTTAATTGGCTATCAACTTCTCCATCCACCAATGCAAACCTCTCCTCTGCCTCAAAGGAATCAATTCAGAAGACTCAATCCACTCTCATCTCTGGAGGAATTGAGGTCAAAAGTGTCAAGATCCCTACCCATACAATCAATAACTGATTGCTACATGGATGGATTAGAACAGGATGTGTTCCTGGATGACACCCTAGGAAGAGACCTGTGTGATAGACACCTGGATCTATGCACTTGAGGGGACTAACAGTCTATTTGGGGTTAAATGTGCCTGGGTCTCTGGCCAGTCTAGATTGATATGTGCTTGGTCACATAGCAACTAGGGTGTCATCTGGCAGAGCTGCTAATCTTTGATGTGGACACAGAGGGATGGGCATGAGGGCTCATTGGAAGTGGAGTCCTGTAGTCCTGGAGACAGCCCAGCCTCTGCAAGTGCAGGCTGAACCTGTAGCTGTAGGTGGGCACTGTACAGTAAGCTGGGAAGACAAGAGAGAGCAAAACTGTGACTGAGGAGCTTTCATGGCTCTTTTTTTTATGAAGAGCAAATCATGAATGAGTTTTGGCAGAAATTTTTTATGTGTATGACCCATATTATGATGTGCTAATGCATCACCAAGAATGCATGAGCATATCAATGACAAAGCCCCTTTTCAATAAAGCGTGCTGAGGGAACAGATAAATATAGAAAAGAATGGAGTAAGGCTCCCTCCATCACTTCATATACACAAACACGTGTAAACATACACACACACCCTCAAAATATATCACAGAACTCAATGCAAATCTAAAACTACAAGCTATTAGAAAAAAAAAAAAACATAGAAATACATCATTTTGGCCTTACATTCAGTAGTGGTTACTAATATAAGGCACAAGCTAAGCAACAAAGAAGTAATAAGTAACTTGAAATTTGTTTAAAACAAAAGCTTTTGAGCATCAAATAATGCACTAAGAAATTTAATTGACAATTAACAGAATGGTAAAAAAAATGCAAATCATGGATTATAACTCAGAAATGACTGTTACCCCAAATATAGAAAGAACTCTTACAACTAAGCAACAAAGAAAATTCAATTAAAAAAAGTGTCCAAAGACTTGAATATGCACTTCTCTAGAGATCATTATGTTTGCAGACAGTCATCATTCATCACTTATCATTAAGGTATTGCAAAGCAAAGTCATAACAAGAGATGGCTAAAATCAAAGACATGGACAATAGCATATGTTCTCAGGGACAGAGATACACAGTGACCTGGGGAAGGAAATGTAAAGAATGTGGCTGCTTTCTAGCACAGTCGGGCAACTCCTTCCATGTTAGACAGGGACTTACTAAGTGACCCAGCAATCCCATTCCTGGGTGTGGGAAACAAAGTTAGATATGCACTCAAAAGTCAAAAGTTTTATAAGAGTGTTCACAACAGTGTTATTCAAAGAGACACAAAGTACAAGTAACTCAGTGAACTAACAAAATAGATTAATAAATACAGCATATCCATCTAATGGAATGTTGTTCTGTAATAGAAAGGAATGGAGTACTGATAACATGCTACAATAAGAGTGAAGCTTGAAAATATTAAGCCAACTCAAAGAAGCCAGTCACAAAAGGACAGGGTCATAACTAAGTTGCTGAATGCCTTGATTTTATCTTTGATAAAGGAAGGGCCACTTGGAACTTTGCCCCTGTGCAGACAACCACACACATCTCCAGACACAGTTAGAGACAGGCTTACTGAGAAGTTCCTGGAGAAGCTAGGTTTCACAACATGCTTTTCAAATTTCCTCCCCCAAGTTCCCTGGGGCCACTGTTCCTTTAAACACCTGTTCCTCCAGCAGGTCCTCCAAACAGAAGGCAGCATCTTCCACAATATTCCTTGTCATGCCATGCCATTGCCCTGCCTAGACTTCTCCATTCCTGCCTTCCTCTTGACCTCACCAAAGAGCCACTTTCTAGGTTGCTCAATGCAGAGTTTACTGGTCTCAGGCATCAGGCCCTGCAGCCTCCAGGAGGTGCTCTCCTTAGAGGCATGGGCTAATGGAAGAGAGGGGACTCAGGAAAAATTGCCTCATGTAATTTATATCACAGAATTTTCCTATGGGTACCTAAAGTATACTCATACTTTGAATAGAGGTTTACATGTCCCAAAGGAAGTAGTCATTTCTTATTTCTCTAAGAATATGAAGCCACATTTGTTGTATATTTGACCTTCATAAAATTGTATGTTGAATATAAAAGACAAAAAAAAATAAAAATTGCAAGTTGTCCTCTTACCCAATGTTAATATAGCTAATGGCACAATGACTCATTCATCCAAAATTTCAGGCAAGGATTTACGAACAGCATTCCATCACAAAACAAGCCCTCTCAAATGAATCCTGAATTGGATGCCTCACCAGACTGAATATCCCAGAATGTGGCACCACCTAAAATACCTTTGGAAATCAGGCAACCTGTCATTCTCAATGAGAACACACATCAGGGAGAACTCACCACTCCCTCTCTGGCAACCCTCAGTTGTTTGTTTTTCATTTTAAAAGTTTTATTGTGGTTAAAATATACATGATGTGAAATTTGTTATGTTAACCATTTTTTAAAAAATATTTTTTTTATTTATAGACAGACACAATATCTTTCTTTATTTATATGTGTTTCTCAGGATCAAACCCAGGACTTCAGAGTTTCTAGGTGATCACTCTATTGCTGAGTCACAATCCAAGCCCTCAATTTAAAAAAAAAAAAAAAAACACTATCCTTTTACTCAATATCAGTACTTTCATGTTCATAGCATATTTGAGGAATATTGATATCCCTGGTTATATGGAATTTAATTGATGAAATGAATTCTATCATGCCATTTATTCTATTGTAGAAGAATAGATGCTTGCCAAGTGCTAGGAAATATTTCAGGCCTTTGATAAAACCATTATAGAATCAAAGAATCTCTATAATGAGTAGAATCTTAGAAAAAAATTCAAGTCTAATTGTTATCTATTTTGGGCTTTATTTCTTTTATAATAGAGATATTCTCATTTCCTTTTAAGATTATTGTTTGTGGTTACTAAAACATAATCCATGGGCTCGGGTTGTGGCTCAGTAGCAGAGCTCCTGCCCAGCATGTGTGAGGGTCTGGATTTGATTCTTTGTACTACTTATAAATAAACGAATAAAGTAAAGATCAATCAACAACTAAAACAGCATTTAAAATAAAACACTTAATCATATACCTGTTAGTTTCATTCACTGGTCCTATATTTCTCCACATAATTAATGTAAAAAAAGATTATTCCTTCAATTATGACAGCTCAAATATCAGAAGCTGGACTCTTCTTTAGTTGTGAGAACTTTGATTTTTAAAATAACAGCCCATTATTTAGGTAAAGTCCATATAAATATGTACTGTGTATATGACTTCACTTTTGTACTTAATATTTTCTTATTTTTATATAAATATTTAACTATCATTTGCAGAGCTGTAAACAAAGTTGGAACCTGATTCAACAAATGGTGTCATATTTAGAAGGGCCTTTCATTTTTTTTCTTCTGAAGCTATAATTTTTTATAGGACTGTATCATAGTATTTGGGCATTTCAGTTCTGTTTTCAACCTGAAATTACCTTATTTTCAATTTCTTGGTGTACAACCTAAAATATACTAGCAACTATTCCCCTGTAGTATTTAGGGCAGAAGTAGTTCTGGATTAACATCAGTGGGATATCATCAGTCAATTTTATACAGATCATGAATGTACACTATATTTATGCTGGAAAGTATAAATCATAGGATTGATTTAAAAACCAATGTTACTATTGAGGGAAAACAGATTAGATTTATTTAACTTGTACAGTTTCTTTTACAATGACAATGTATTTTTTCCCATTTAAATTAATCTCGGTCTCAAGTCTTCATTGGCCATCGTGATAAAGCTGCTTCTTATATTTAAGAAGAAAATTATATTAATGCATTTATTTTAGACTTAAATACATACTATTTACAAAAATTTGAATAGTGTATTTAACACTTGAATAAAAGCTTTAACCACTAATTCCTAATTAGGGTATTTTTAATAAATGTTCTTTCTTGGTCTCTATCAGGGAAACATTGTTCAAAGTGTCATCTCGGGACTGGTACAGTTTTGTAAATTGTTACTTATTTGCAATGATATAGAAATTGAGATTAAGGATTTCAAACATTTATAGTGGTTTAGCAGAGTCATTTTATGACTCTCAAATCTAACAATAACAAAGTTTGGAGTTATGTCTTTGTTTCTTCATTTAAGTGTCCTAATAATTCATTCCTATATTAGAAATATCTCCCTGAAAACAAAACAAAGACTAGGACACTCCCCATATCAGTGAACCACAGCAAAATGGGTATAAAATAAAGAAGATGTAAGAAAAACAGGGACAGATTGAACCTAAATTATATTTTCCAATTTCTACAAGTTTCTGAGAACTGATTTTTTGTTATTTAAAAATCTCTTGTTTCCATGATATGTACAGTCATGTTTTCTGATTTACTTTTAATATGCTCTACTTATTCTTTTTTAATGAAAAAGAAAACTAGCTGATTTTTATTATCATTGCCAAATAAGACCTTAAATCAATTAAAATCTTTCATTAAGCATAAAGTTACTTTCACATTTGCTACAAGAACAGAATATATTTCTTTGTATAAAGGGACAGCCTTTGTTTGGAATTTAAAATATCCCCAACTGCAAGATTGCATATATAAAATTCCATTTGTTGTTCATATAATAGTGCATTAATCAAATTAACTATCAATCTTATGAGTAAATTATTTCCATTTTATCTTATTCTGGAGAGTATAACATTTAAACCATCTTTATTTACAAATATTAACCTAAAATTATATTTCTGTTAAGATTCAATTGGAGCAAAAGTATAATCACTTAAATAAAAGCAGATACTTAAACAATAAATGAGAGATCAATTAATTTTGAAGGCAGATAAAAAGTATTGTCAGGATCCTTGTTGTGCTTCTGGATATTCAATAGCAGGCTCATTTGAAGGTGGAATCAACCCTGAAGTGAACTCACTTCTACTTTCAGACTGCGGGTGTGGGATGTGGGAGACGAATTCCAGCTCTGGGGGGGACATAATGAGGAAAACACAATGATCCCATTGGGAATGGAGGGGGTGCTAGGCCTGGTGAAGAATATTCTCGAGATGCTCCAAACATTTTTCCTGGAGGAGGTGGAGGGGAAAAAAAGGTCCTCTTCCCAGGACTTCTTGGATCCACTAGAAATAATATACCTCTGATTGGAGGAAAATGTGGGAAAGCAAGGCCAGAGACAGTTGCTTTGTTTTCAGCAGGGAGAGATGAATAAAAAAAAATTGTAATCACCAAGCTTGACTTTGGTATCCTTTCTACTTGATTCCATATCTGAAATTTAGGCCCATCAATTTTATCCAAAGGCAGCATAGTAGAATTTTTGAATTCGGCTGATCCAGTTTGGTCTAGCATAATTAGAATAACATCCATCTTGCCATTGTAGAGGAAGCTGTGGATCAGAATATGGTTAGATTGATGGAGGGATCATTATCCTATGGATCTGTTGACATGGTGGTGCCAGGGGCCCAGTGTCAGAAGGTGCTCTCTGAGGATCAGTTAACCTATCATAGTTTGATTCTCTTCTTTCATTGCTAGTTGAATGGTCCAGAGAATTGTCTAGGCCCCTTGAGCCTCTTCCTTCTCCACTGGCACCAAAGATGAGAGTAGGAGTGGACCCTTCTTTTATATATAAGAAGGACTCATTTCACATGAAACTTGACATAATGATGAGGGACAATTTGGGTAAGGCTCTCTGCCGGAAGCCTATTAGAAACATCAAGTGTAGAAGAATCTTTTTCTGCAACTTTATTTATTATTTTTTATCTGTTTTATTGGTTGTTCAAAACATTACAAAGCTCTTGGCATATCATATTTTATACATTAGATTCAAATTGGTTATGAACTCCCAATTTTACCCCAAATACAGATTGCAGAATCACATCAGTTACACATCCACATTTTTACATAATGCCCTATTAGTAACTGTTGTATTCTGCTACCTTTCCTATCCTCTATTATCCCCCCTCCCCTCCCCTCCCCTCCCATCTTCTCTCTCTACCCCATCTACTGTAATTCATTTCTCTCCTTGTTTATTTTCCCATTTCCCTCACAACCTCTTATATGTAATTTTGTATAACAATGAGGGTCTCCCTCCATTACCATGCAATTTCCCTTTTCTCTCCCTTTGCCACTATCACCTCATATAGAGCATTAAACTCCAGGATACATAAAGAACTCAAAAACCTAACAGAAACACACACACACACACACTCCAAAAAAACATAATCCAGACAATAAATGGGAAAAGAAACTGAATAGACACTTCACAGAAGAAGAAACAGGAATGGTCAAAATATATATGAAAAAATGACCAACATCTCTAGCAGTTAGAAAAATGCAAATTAAAGCTACATTGTGATTCTATCTCACTCCAGTCAGAATGGCAATCATCAGGAATACAAGTAATAATAAATGTGTGAGTCCCACACATTGCTGGTGGGACTGCAAACTGGTGCGGCCAATCTGGAAAGCAGTATGGAGATTCCTGGGAAAGCTGGGAATGGAACCACCATTTGACCC
>NW_026005626.1:200454-208662 GCF_001458135.2 Marmota marmota marmota | reverse complement strand
TTTAAGTCTATTGATGTGGTGAATAACATTTATTGATTTCCGTATATTGAAACATCCTTGCATCCCAGGGATGAATCCTACTTGATCATGGTGCACAATTTTTTTGATACGTTTTTGTATCAAATTCACCAGAATTTTATTGAGGATTTTTGCATCTAGGTACATCAGAGATATTGGTCTGTAGTTTTCTTTCTTTGAGGTGTCTTTTTCTGGTTTCAGAATCAGGGTGATGTTGGCCTCATAGAATGAATTTGGAAGAGCTCCCTCTTTTTCTATTTCCTGAAATAACTTGAAAAGTATTGGTATAAATTCTTCTTTAAAGGTTTTGTAAAACTCCCCTGTGTACCCATCTGGTCCTGGGCTTTTCTTGGTTTGTAATCTTTTGATTGCTTCTTCTGTTTCATCCATTGATATTGATCTGTTTATGTTGTGAGTATCCTCCTGACGCAGTCTGGGCAAACCATATGACTTAAGAAATTTTTCGATATCTACACTATCTTTTATGTTATTGGAATATAGGTTTTCAACATAATTTCTAATTGTCTTCTGTATTTCTGTAGCATCTGTTGTGATATTGCCTTTTTCATCCCCTATGTTAGTAATTTGAGTTTTCTCTCTTCTTCTCTTCATTAGCATGGCTAAGGGTCTGTCGATCTTATTTATTTTTTCGAAGAACCAACTTTTAGTTTTGTTAATTTTTTCAATAGTTTCTTTTGTTTCAATTTTGTTGATTTCCACTCTGATTTTAATTATTTCTTGCCTTCTGCTACATTTGCTGTTGTTTCGCTCTTCCTTTTCTAGGGCTTTGAGATGAAGTGTGAGCTCATTTTTTTGTTGTTTTTTCCTTTTTGGGGGGAATGACCTCCAGGTGATGAATTTCCCTCTTAAAACTGCTTTCATTGTGTCCCAAAAAAGCCAGTAGTTGAACAAATCACCAACTCCCACGGACAGCCATAAGCGTGTATTCCCATGTCTTCATAAAATCTACACCACCACTTTGCTTATTTATTTCAGGACCACCTCCAAGTAGGGCTGTGGGGCAGCTGTTGCCCCTCTATCATGCTAAGACTAATTTGGCTATTTCCTCCACAACCACACCATCCCCAGCCACACCAAAACAGGCTGTGGAATCTCAGACCATTGGTCAGGAACCAACCTGCAGCAGGCAATGGAGCAGACCATTGTGAACCAATGGGTTGGGGACCCAAGTGTCTGGGCATGGTGAACCCTGGTCATGGGCTCCCAGGGGCCTAGCACACTCATGAATATTGTCAGGCAAGTTGTGGCCCCTGCACTATGATGTACATCCTTAAATAGCCCAGGTTCAAGGCTGTCCCAATCAAGCCAGAGAGGAATCCTCTCCAGGTCACCCACCCATTGGTTTGGTTTAGGCCAGGCCAAGGCAGAACTTATTTGCCATTCTGTACAGTCCTTATATCACCCAGTTTGATGCCACTAAAATTCTAAAGCTCTATTAAAATTTTAAATAGCTAGTATGTCATATATTTATATTTGTACCAATTGGCCTTTTGTTTTAATGACTCATTCTTTTTGCTCCCCTCTTGTCCCCTATGTTTTTCCTTTCTTCCTTCCTTCCTTCCTTCCTTTCTTCCTTCCTTCCTTTTTTCCTTCCTTCCTGCCTTCCTCCCTTCTCATCTTCCTTCTTCCTTTCCTTTTCTTGCATTGTTGACAGTTATATTTCAAGGCCTAGTGCGTTCTGGGCAAGCTCTCTAGCACTGAACTACAGCTCCAGGCCTATTCACAATTTCTATAGAAGCCATGAGGATTATAGCCATAGAAAACCCCTCATGTTAGACTATATTAAAAGTAATTTTAGAAGAGTTGCAAACATGGGTACAAATCAATTTTGATAAGTTATTTTTAAGTAGTACAGCATATGTAATGTTTCTAAAAAGAAGGAGCTTAAAATTCGAGTTGGTTTTCATGTCAGTTTTTATAGACTACTATTTATTTAAGAGTCATCAAAATATTTTTTCAGATGTTCTCTTCACTTCTCATAGGATGTAAATACTTCTAAGCAAACAGGTCATTATAAATATATAGCAATGAGAAGGATAAGATAAGTGAGTTTTTCATCAAACAAAACAGAATAAAATGTTGCATGGGATTCTCATTTAGAGACAGGGGACACCACACTATTCAATATGAAGCAGTGTTTATTTGTGTCCATTCACTCTCAGTGGATTCTTATCCCAAGGCTGAGATTTTTGTGTAGGGAGTGATCCCTGATATATTCTGGTTAGTTTCCTTTTACATAATAACATTTGTCTTCATATATACACAATTCTGTTTGGGCATTCTATTTCTATACTACAAAGTAGCAAGAATGTTCAAAACTGATTTCTGGAGGGCTCATAATAATACAGATGGCATCAAATTCTTTTTCCTTTGTTCTGAGAAATATGTACCACAAAATGTAACTCAGTGGTAAAGCACCCCTGGCTTCTACTCCCAGTACCAAACCAAATGAATGGCAGATGCACTTCATTTAGGGCAGAGAATTTAGTATTATAATGAGTTAGAGTGAGCAAAGTTTACCCTAGATCAATTAGAAGAGGAGCTAGAGTATTATCTTTGGTGGATATAAGCTTGTTCTTTAGGCCTTTTCTAAAGATCAGTTTCTGAAACAAAGAAACAACTTCAGGTGAAGTTAGCAGTGAGCAGCTTTTTATCTGCAATCACAAGTGTTCCTAAGTTTCTCCCTGGCAGCTGACCACTTTTCAAACTGTTTCCTGGTGGGGAGGAAACTCTAAAGGGGGGCATAACTTGAAATCTGGAACCCTGGGGGGATCCCATTCCTCTTAGTCTATTCTAACCAACTCTCTGGAAGCACCTATATTATCTAAGATGCATAGAGTTTGAATAAACTCCTAAGCTAGGGAATTGTGCTCTGATATCAAGCCCTCACCTCACTCTATATAACTGGGTTGTGGTTGTTTCCTAGGGCACCTCAAGGCCCTGGTTTTGAAGAATTTTACTTTCATCCCACCTCTATTCCCTCCAGTTCACTGAGGGCTTTGATTGCAGTACCTGGAATTGGGAAGGAGTTTCTCCAGGCAGGATATTCAGCCTTACAAGCAGGCTGTCTTAATCTTGACCCTACAGAAGGCAATACCCTTGGAGCTTTCCAGTATAACACCTTTGGGCTGTAAATTATGGGATTGAGTCTTAGTAATTGTTGCCAGAAAGACGTTTCAAACCTTGTGCCCAGGGTCTCCCTTCCTGAGGTAGTAGTTACACTTTGATGGAGGTTGAAGGTTATCTAGGTGCAGCCACTCACTTTTCTCATTTCCTCTGACCTCTGGTATCAGAATCATCTTTCTCTCACAAAGCCTATTGCCCATGGCCTAGGTAACCCAGGAGGTTTTAAAGGTTAGTTGCACTCCACAAAGGGACTCCTTAGTTCTGAGAGGCTACAGTTTTCTTCTAGACCATATTGAGAGTGGGGTTGTGATGCATGCAGTCAGGAATTAATTTAAATCCACTGTCATTTGTGGCTACAGACTGACCCAGAAGCCTATTGTCCTTGGCTAGAGAAAGCATATTTCGGGACATTGTAGAGAAATTGTTGGTTAGGAGTACAAATGTTTAGTGGAAGCTTGAAAACACCTCTGAAGACTTTCCTGGGATACTTGGTGAGAGGTGCCAAGACAAGAGACAGGATTTCTGACCAATAAGCTTATTAGCCATCATTGCTCAATAGCCTTAAGTTAAAAGGCACATCTTCATACAGTGGCAACTACTAAATGGTGACTGAAGCAGAGAAGGCCAGAGCAGTTCAAGTCTTGGTGGGTCCAGAAGTGATGTCAGTATGAATCAAGAGGTGATAGCAATGATCTCCAAGCCCTGAGTGTGGATAAGGGCAGAGATACAATTTGATACAAATAGCTTCTTATTATTCTGGGACTTCTAACCATTTCTGAGTATCACAGTTAGATTCTGGCATGAACAGAATCATATGTAGTAGAAGAGAAGCTGTCACCAAGATATGACTTTTGCGTTGTCCAAGTCACATATCTCAGGAGTGGGTCAACCCAGGTTGAATTCAGGCATTGTCTTTTTACCCAGTCCCTCACACACTCAGCTCAGGAGCCATTGTCCTTGATGTGTCAGCAGCTCTAGATGGTCATCCTGGTGACCACTGAGTGCTGTCCCCAGTGGCAAGAGTTTGCACTCACTATGCTCTACCATCCCCCTAAGGACTTTGGGTAAATGTGATCTGGATTGTATAGGAGAGAAAATAGAAGCCCCAAGGTGTGCTGGGATTTGGCAATGAGCACACAATTAGTAAGCAGCAAACAGGGACTAGACCAGGACATCTACATGATCTTTGTTCATGGGCCTGGTTTTATGACTTTTTATTGATGGGGAAGCTCTCAGAAATCAGGAGTAGACCTGCCTCTGTGGGAGGGAGATGGAGGTGGAAGGTGGAATCTGACTCAGTTCCACTGTCTGTAGCATCTGTGAGGTTGGCTTTGACTTCCCTGAGTCATGTCCTGGGGCCAAACGGGGAACCCAGTATAAGGTTTTTCTTTCCCTTTTGATAGTACCATAATGGGAAGTTGCATAAATTAAATTTGTAATAAATATTTAAAATATTTATTTGTACTGTGATCAAATTCAGGATCTTTCTGCATACTAGGTGCAGACTCACCACTGAGCTAGTTTCCTAGCTTCTGATCAGATTTAGTAGGAAGTTTTCCTATTTCCAGAGGTTAGCCAAGATGAACTTAATGAATAGAGTCAATTTCTGGGACTTTTGGAAAAAGTATTTGCCAAACAGTAAGGTGTGTTAAGTTTTCTCTGTCACTGTCAATTTCTGTCTTCAGAAGGCTAGTGTTGATATACAACATGGCAGTGTGATTGTAGAAGAAGCCCTCATGAGTGCTGTTAATGAGCTGGAAAGAATTGCTGTTCCTAATGTCTTGCTGCATGGAACATTTAGTTGCTGTGGACATCTAGTCCATGTTTCTTGTCTCTCCAGGTTGAAGTCTAGGGCTTCTCCTGTCTCCAAGCTGAAGGATGACTTTTAAGCCTGTCAAAACTGTTGCACACCAACACTGGTGTCACATACAATGGAAGTTAGCAACTAAGTAGATGAAGTGAAAGAAGAATTCTCAGACCAAGCCTGTGGGCCATATGCTGGATGGTGTTGTCATGAGGCTAGAAAAAATGTTCTGCTGTCATATGGCCCATGAGGGTACTCTACATAAGATTGATAATTTGTATGTAGTTATTTCTGTTAAGTCCCCTCACCACACTATCAGGTCAGTGATTGACTGGTGAAGCAGGAGATGGGATTCTGAGAGAGCAAGCAGTTCATCTTTAGAATTCAGTGTACTGGAGTATGCATCATGTCATTGAATTACTGGGACAACTTTTCAGTAATATTATTCTCAAATCAGACAAAAAACTGAGAAATGGAAAGGTGAAGCCACAAGTTCGCAGAGCTTTAAGTGGGAAAACCAAGGTTTATACTCAAAAAGCCTTATTCCAGCACACACAGTCTTAATCTCTGCTCCGTGTGTGTAAAAAATGGCCAATATCCACTAGCAGGGGGACTGAGGAAGAGGAAAACAGGAATGAACAGGAATGATATGGGGATGGAAAACAGCTATAGTCAATTTCAAGTCTTACCAGATGCATATGTCATTTCACTGCATCCCCACAACTACTCTAGGTGTTAATATTAAAGTGTGAGTGAGTCCCAAGTCAGATTTACCTGAACCTCCAGCACAGACCACTGTAACCCACTGTGGTGTGGTTCTAACCTTCTGTTGGAAGCCACCAGTATCCTCTAGCCTTTGATCTGGGTCAGCTCTGTGTCTGAAATCTCAATCTGCCAGAGGAGTTTAGTCACAAAGACAGTGACCTCCACCTCCCAGGTTGCTGGTGGGTGATGTAAACTATCGTGTACACTTTATTATTTTTTATTATTATTATTTTTTTTAGGTGTAGACAGACACAGTATCTTTATTTTTTTGTTTATTTATTTATGGTGCTGGGGATTGAACCCAGTGCCTCATGCATGCTAGGCAAGTGCTCTACCACTGAGCCAAAATTATAGCCTCTCCACTTTACACTTCATTTCCTTCCCATTTACAAAATTGGAGTCACCATTGTTGTAAACCTGTATAAAAGAGAGAGAACCAGGATATGCACCAGCCAGAAAAGCACAAGCAAAACCCAACAACAGCAAATAATGTGAGCTGTGACAGCTCTATTTATTAGACACCAGCATGAACTCTTGTGTCTAATAAATCATTTGGGAACATGATTCCCAAAAAAGAAAATTTGCAGGCACTAATTAGTGACAAACACTGATAAATAGATGCCAAAAAGAAGGTGTCACAGGATTGTGACAAGTAAACCTGTAAATATAATTTAATAAAGTCACATAACCTTACAATGTGGTTTTTCTTCATCTTACCTTTTCCCATTAACTCAAACCACCAGTAACAAAACCCCAGGTGCAATTTATTTTACTCTGGCACCATATTAGAAGATTCAGAAAAGGGTTTTGTCACATAAAAACATATTGAACTCAAGCCATAAAGAAGATATTCTTTAAACCAAGAGAGGTGTGCACTAGATTAAAATCCTGGTAAATCTATGAGGGAAAGCACTCAAGAAATGTGCTAGAAACATAGATGCAATTTTTTTTGCCCCATTAAACTCTAATTTTGCAGAATATCAATAAGAATATAGCACTTTAGCCTGATCATTTGATTTAGCATTTAGAGGCACACACTTTCATTTATTCACAGATTCAGACTTAAGAAATATAAGGCTCCCTTTCAATTTATTTCTTCAGGATAAGCAAATAAACTGTTATTGCCTTGCTCTCCTGGCCCAACAGGAAAAAAATATAGATGAGCAAAGAGGAAAGAGTAGGTATAATGTCATGAAGACACATCAGAAAATAAACCATCAATTCACAACACAATTACAAAATATCAAAGGGGCCATTATCTCATTTTGCAGATGAAGAAACTGAGGCATATGACATAATTGGTTAAAAGTCACAGACTACTTTTTTCATTTTTTAGTTGTGGTTGGACACAATGGCTTCATTTTATTTATTTTTATGTGGTTCTGAAGATCAAACCCAGCACCCTACACTTGTTAGTCGAGTGGTCTATCACTGAGCAAGAACCTCAGCCCCACTGACTATGTCTTTTAAAGCTTAAAATAAGTTTAATATCTTGAAGTTCCCAAAGTCAAAAGTCCAAAAATCTGTCTTGGTTAAAATTGGCAGAGCTCTTTTCTTAAAAGTCTGTGTCAGGCTGGGACTTCTGGCAAGGCTCACAACTCAACCAGTGATGTCTCCACACAGCCAGTTTGAAAAGCCACTAACTAGAACCTGACACTTCTCTTGAACCACTCTTCATACAGATCTGGAAATGCAGCTTAGACCTCTCTTCCAAGCCATATACCAGAAGCCCACCTGCCTGCTAAGGATCATCAGGTGAATGGCTCAAAAGTGACATCATAAATTCCAACTTCTACACCCAGAGTGTGGTGAGCCGCTTCTGCCATTTCTGCAGACTATGGTCGCCATTACAAGATGGCGCTGGCTCCGCTGTGGTCTGTGACAAACAACTCCTTATTTGGGAGAGTTGGCACATGATTTTTCACCACCCTATGAGAAAGCTCCACGTGGCAGCTTTGCATTGGGGCTTGAGATGCTTTATTAAGGCTGGGAGGGGCATCCGAGGGGTAGAAGAAGAACTATCAAGGGCCTGAATAAACTGCTGAAAGAAGATTCCTGAGTTGCGTCTTCCTTGCGGGCAAGGGGTCGTGACAAGTGGTGCTGAGACCCGGGAACCAGAACTTTCAGCAGTCAGGGGTGGTGCACCAGTTAGTCCCAGGTAAGTGGGATCCGCAACCAAAGCGGGGTTAGTCCCAAGTAAGTGGGATCCGCGACCAAAGTGGGGCAGCTCCTCTGTAAAGAAAGAGAGAGCATTACATTTTATTGCAGCTGCATTGTTTACTTTCGCTTCCACTTTCGCTTTTGTTTTCTGTGTTTCTTTTGTTGTGTCATTTTGCTTTTGTTTTTTGTGCTTCTTTTGTTGTTGTGTCATGGGTGCCGCATCTTCAAGTCCGCTTCTTCTGGCCCTAGATGGCCTGTTACATTCCAAGGGCCTGGAAGTGAAACATAGTACTTTACAGAGATTTTTACAGAAG
>NW_026005626.1:183984-198738 GCF_001458135.2 Marmota marmota marmota | reverse complement strand
CAGATGGGTTTCCACACTAGTGCTTTTCTATCGTCTTAAAGTCCGTGCGTTTCTTTCAGGGTGCTGTCAACTCGTTTGTCGTTATAAACAGCCACAGCTCAGCCTCAGCTATCCCCCTTCATCCACCATCGTCACGATACAGGATGCGAGGCAAGGCACTGCACTTGAGTGATCCCTGACGTGGACCTCAAGGAGAGCATGTCCTATTGCATGCAGGTTAGACGCATCCACGCCCCGCCCCACGAAAAAAGGCATCGGCTGATATGGCCTCGGATCTGGGGAAGGGCCCTCCTTAAGACTGAGCCATACTATGCAGCCACTTCTGCACAGTGGGATAGGACCTCTACTCTCGCCTGTATTGTTTTAAGAAAACAGAAAGGGGGAACTGTGGTGAGCCGCTTCTGCCGTTTCTGCAGACTATGGTCGCCATTACAAGATGGCGCTGGCTCCGCTGTGGTCTGTGACAAACAACTCCTTATTTGGGAGAGTTGGCACATGATTTTTCACCACCCTATGAGAAAGCTCCACGTGGCAGCTTTGCATTGGGGCTTGAGATGCTTTATTAAGGCTGGGAGGGGCATCCGAGGGGTAGAAGAAGAACTATCAAGGGCCTGAATAAACTGCTGAAAGAAGATTCCTGAGTTGCGTCTTCCTTGCGGGCAAGGGGTCGTGACACCAGAGAAAACCTCCAAGATATTTAAGATAAGCTAACACTTTCCCCTGTAAAATGGTAACATTATACATGTGCTCCCTGAGAAGGAAGTGGTGGTCTCCCACTACCCACCAGCCATATTTCTGGATGCAGTAGTTGGCCGTATATTGAAACCAAACTCTCACCTTCAACACTATCACAGAGAAGGACTTTTGTCATTTCCACTTCACAAATATCAATATCATCTTAGGGAATCTGTAAGTATGTTAACCTATGAGTATGGGTAATCCTGGTCCTCAAATTAATGCACAGATTTTGCCAGAGAGCATTGGATCTAGCTAAGTCTCCTTCTCTCCAAGATCTGCTCTTCTGAGAAGCAAATATTTCCAGAACCACAGTGGATTATTTGTGGAGTATTTTTTCCTTGATAATGTGGCTGATATGTTGTTGTTATTGAGTGTATATTCCGCAGAGTAACTCTTTGTCACATTAATAGTTTGCAAAATATTTCTTCCACTTTTCAGCCTGTCTCTTCCCTCTATTGCAAATTTGCTTTTAAAAAGCTTCTGAGTTTGATTAATCCTATTTATCTCTTTTTATTTTTATTCCTTGTACTTTTGGGGACTTATGAAAAATGTCATTGCCTATCCCAATATAGCAAGGTATTTCTTCTGGTTTCTTCTTGTGGTTTCAGAGTATCATGTCTTACAATTGACTTTTTGACCATTCTGTTCTCATTTTCATTTAGTTGTTGTTGTTGTTTTATATTACTGGGGATGGAAACCAGGACCTTGCACGGGCCAGAAAACTGCTCTACCATTGAGATATGACCCCAGTCCTCAAGCTGATTTTCATAGTGAGAAATAGTGTTCAAATTTAAATCTCCTCCTTGTGAATATCCAGTTTTTCCAGTACTATTTATTAAAGACAATCTCCTTTCTCCAATCCATGTTTTTGGCACATTTGTTGAGAATTATTTGCATCTAAGTACACAGGGCTATTTCTGACACTGTTCTCTTCCACTGGTATGCAAGTCTGCTTTTAAAGGGGTAAATTCAAATGGCCAAGAAATTCGTGAAAAATAAAAACCAGCACTCAACTTACTTTGCCATCATGGCAATAAGAATTAAAACATCCTATCTCACCCCAGATAGAATCACTATTAACCAAAAGAAAACAAATTCTGGCAGGGACATGAGTGAGAGGGAACTCTCATATATCATTGATGGGAATTCAAACTAACACTGCCATATGGAGAACAGATGGAGCTTCCTCAAGAAAATATGTTGATTTACTATATGATGCACTTCTGGGTATATCTCCAAAGGAAATGAGATACCTGCCACCTATGATCATGGCTGCACTGTTCACCATAGCTGATATGGAATAAACCCAGATGCTCATTAGTGGAAGAATGAATAAAGATACTATACTATATACACACAGTTGTATATAATGAAAATTATTCAGTCATAGAAGAATGACATTCTATGGCTGGACTTGTGGCTCAGCAGTAGAGAACTTGCCTCATGCATGTGAGACCCTGGGTTCAATCCTCAGTGCCACATAATAGTAAATAGGTGAAATAAATGTACTGTGTCCAACTACAACTAAAAATAAATACTTAAAAAAAATTAAAAAAATGACATTATATGATTTACAGCAAAATGGGTGGAACTGGAGGATATTATATTCAGAGAAATAAGTCAAATTTTGTATGTGCTTATATGTTTCTTATTTTAAAAGTCAATCTAAATATATAATAGTGATTAATAGAAGCTGGGAAGTGTTGAGGGGGTGAGTAGTAGGAGGTTAAATAATGTTTACCAAAACAGAGTTAGATAGAAGTAATAAGTTCTGGTACTGTAAAAAGAGATAGGGGGAAATTATTTACAATAACCTATTTGTTTTATGTATAATCAGAGAAGAGCTCAAAGGCCACAATTATGAGGAATGAGAGGAAGAGAAATACTATGTCCTTTGACCAAAACACACTGTACACTGTACACATGTATTGAAATATTAAACTGAAGCTCATAAATATCTATAATTATTGTGTTAATTTTAAATTTGAAATGTTTGAGGTGAAAATGTTAACTACCCTAATTTTAACATTATATTCCATATATAAGCATTAGATTATCACACAGTACCCATGAATTTGTAAAGATAAAATATTACTGTTTTTAAATGATTATGCTGGCAATTATCCAGAATACAAGCAACAATAAATGTTGGCAAGGATGTGAGGAAATAGGTACACAAATAGATTCCTGGTGGAGCTGCAAATTGGTGCAACCACTATGGAAACCAGTATGCTGATTCCTCAGAAAACTTGGAATGGAACCACCTTTTGACCCAGCTATCCCAATCCTCAGTTTTTACCCAAAGGACTTAAAATCAGCATACTACAGTGATGCTGCTGCATCAATATTTATAAGAGCACAATTCCTAATAATCCATGGAACCCACCTAGGTGCCCTTCAATTGATTAATTGATTAAGAAAATGTGGTATAGAGACATAATGAAATATTACTAAGCTTAACAAAGAATGAAATTATGGAATTTCCTGATAAATTGATGGAACTGGAGAATATCAGGCTAAGCAAAATATTCCAATCACAAAAAAAAAAACAAGGGATGAATGTTTTCTGTGATATGTGGATGCATAAGGGGCTAGGGAAGAATGGAAGTACTTTGGATTAGACAGGTGAGTAAAAAGGGGAGCGGGTGTAGGAGCAAGAAGGATAGTAGAATGAATCAGACTTTATAACCCTATGTGCATATATTAGTATATGTATCATGTACGTATAACCCTATATCATATACAACAAAAGAATGAGATGTTATAAACCATGTGTTCTCATGTATAACTAATTAGAACAAATTTTTTTTAAAAAAAGATGATAGTGTACAGTGGTTACTAACATGTGTCTCAGCCCCATAATCCCAATTTGATCTCAAGAGGACATTTCTTTTGACTTTTCAAATTTGAGGGGAAAAGATACTTTCCTATCTTCTCTGCTTTACATTCTTAAAAGGGAGAAAATGAATAGCCAAGAAAATCAGCAGTTTTGGGGGGCATGTTTGAGGGACTTCAATCTGTATTATTTTTCCCAGTATTATAAAGAGAACAATCAGAATACAATTTACATTTAGACATAAAAATAGAATGGAGGGTAATGCTCTTATTTTTAAATCCCACGATGCTGACACAAAGTTTAGCCTGGTTACCATCCATTTAGATACTTAGGAATGATAGAAGTCCCAGTACAGAGCAAACCTCTTCTGATTGGAGCACTGCTCTGGGGCAAGTTGAAATTTAAGAAGAACCTTTCCTCTGGAGGAAGAAAAAAAAATGTAATCTGTCCATGCCACACAGACCATGTAAAGAGAATGAGGTTCCCTACCAATAAGAAGGCTGCAGTTCACACACTAGAAGGTATTATCCTGTTCTTACTTTTTCCCTTGTACAACTAGTTGTCACCTATTACTGGGATTTTCCCAATCCTACCATCTAGATTATAGAACTCAACTCTCCTACATTTATGGAAAAATCTGGTTATTCTTTGTCAATGGCTTCCCACCCAAAATTAATTCCACTTCAGATCACTCTTATCCACATCCCATTGCCAGGTACACATCATCATTGGAAACTATGAGGTTTTTAACTGTCATTCAAATTAAAATCATAATGCAGCATCTCTGCATGCTTACAGAGCACGTGCAGACATAACTCTTCCCTGTATTTCAGGAATTAATCTAAAACAACATGAAAAAATAATTAATTAATTAATTAATTAAAATGTAACAGAGTGAATGATCTTAGCAATTCTGTATGTTATTAACATTTATCTCTCATAAGAAATTAATACCCTTTATATTTGTATATTGTCCATCCTTGTGTAGTTAAAAAAAAAAAAAAGCTCAAATAAGGCTTATCATATTGAGTGCTAACATCTGAGCACATGATAACATACAAGAGCCATAGCAGATATACCAAAACCAGAGTTCCCCACTCCATGGATTCACCAAGTTACAGCTGGCCCTATGACTCATGGATTCTGTATCTGTAAATTCACACTTTCTAAAAATTATTTGTAACCCCAAAAACAACATTCAGAAAGATTTTATGTTCATTGATGGAAATGTATATTGCAGTGAAAACTTTGTGTCACCTGTCCCATGCACACATCCCCAGCTGAGAAGGTACACAGGGACAGACACTCTGTCTTCTTTTTCAGCTCTTGCAGAGAAGACCAGAGCAGGAAAGAGCAGTGCAGCATGGGTCACGAGGCTCATGCCATTAGGACAGGGTTTTTGAATCCTGACTCTAGCACACAGTAGTGGGCAGCATCAAGCAATTCACTTAACACTTCTGAATTGTCTCCTGGGTAAAGAAAACAGAATCTAACAGAACAGGCTGTTTATAGGATTGAGATTAAAGCCTTTGAGATGAGTGCATGTACTCTCTACACAATGGTTCAGAAAACATAATTTTCTTCATTTTCTATTTGGGAAAGAAGCAGTAATTACATCTGTATTACCCATGCTCTGTGTTTGCCAAACTGTTGACCTATTGGTTTGAAATGGAAGATTGTGCATTAAGCTTCTTCCTTATGACATATCCTACAACTTTAGAACTGTGCCACTAGGTTAGAAGGAAAGAACACTACAGAATCAAGTAGTATGTTTCTCACAAAATTCAGAGAATATATTAAATTTCATATCAAGACAGCCAAAAAAAAAAAAAACTACTCAATTGAAATCTGAACTCTTTGTATTACTATTTAGCAAAGTTCACTCTAACGTACAATAAATCTCAAATTATTTATTTTACCTTGTATTTTTGCCAAATAATAAAAAAGAAATAATAATAGCTAGCATGTATTTTTATTACATAAAAATTGTTTTCAAAAGTTTAATTAGAATCATACCAATTACACTCTCCAAATATTGTGTATATTAGGTATTGTGTCCTGACGTTATGTACAGGAAACTGAGGCTTATGTTAGGTTGCTTCTCCAGTGATCACAGCTGGGAGACGCAGAGTGTGGGTTCATATTGAAGCTCTGTTTCAGAGGCCTCCTAGGTGCAATGCTTTGCCCCCTTGATGCAGCCCACCCAAGAAAGACATGGCCTTGGCTTTAGAAGACTATAGGCTGATGTGGAAAGGCAAAACCTAAATGCACATTTGGGGACCTTTAACCAACCTTGCTGAGAAATAATTTATAATTAATATATAATTAATATGGTGCATGTGTTTAAAGGGTAAAGGTCTGTGAATTTGATACTGTGTATATCTATGAAACCACCCTACACTCAGAACATTCCTGTCACCCTGAAAGCTTCTTTTCCATCCATAACTACCTGAGTTCCTGGCTTCATGTAACTGCTGGTGAGCTTTCTCACTGTAGACTACTCTGCACTCTAGAATTTTACATAGATGGAATCACATGTGCACTCTTAGGAGATTCCCAGGCCTTGCTGGCTACATTATGTCCATCCAAACAAGGGCTGTTGCTCACCTTAATTTGAGATGCTAATTTCATCTCCTGCTGAAAGAGTCTCTCTGTCCCTCATCCCCCACTGCTGATCCACCTCTATAGAGGAAAAAACTGGACAAGAAAAAAATATAGTCCTTTTTTTTTTCTAAAGAAATCCCTGCCCAAATTGCATTTAGCAAAGTTCATTTCTACATTTTTAGACAAGCACTACCAAAATGATTTCCCTTATCAAGACTATACCAACAACAAGTACCCAAGGTTATAATTTGATGCAAACATGCTTATCTTTGAGATGTCTTCATTTACACACTTTATCCATTCACAGGGAATACTTAAAATGCACCACCAGCACTTACACATTCTTATACGTGTCCGGTGCTTCACATGCCTGGAAGGACAGTGTACACCTGATAAGGCAAGAAGCACATGGTGTTGCCAGAATCCTGCAAAGTTGTGACCAGGGCCAAGGGATTCTGGGGAGTATCTCTGGAGCATAGGTGCTATGTGCCACATGCACAGGTGTGGGACCACAAGATTAAGTCTTCAGGGTGGGTATACAAATAAGTCATGTAAAAGACAAATATTTTGCAGGATTAGCATAGTCTCAAATGGAGAGAAATACTGAACAATGGAATTACTTGTGTTTTTCAAACTTGTTTTGAAACTACTTTTAATGGGGAGGTATTAGGGATTGAACCCAGGAGTGCTCAATCACATCCCCAGCTCTTTTATTTTTAATCTGAGACTAGGCCTTCCAAGTTGCTGAGGCTACTTGTCAACTTCTGATCCTCCTGCCTCAGTCTCCCAAGCCACTGTGTTTACAGATGCATACCACCACAATGAAAAAAAAAAAAAGAAAAGAACGTTTTGCCAAAAGAGTGGTATAAATGTGTAAATGCTGTGAACTCTAAACCTAACTTGTAAAAATCAGAAGCTATGAATTTTTATCTCTGAGATTTTAGGAAAAGGAGAAAAGTAGCATCCCACCACCTACTACAGGTCATAGAAAGGCCCATGCTGAACACCTGGAAGAGGCAAGACTTATTTTCTGCTGCCAAGAGAATTCAGGACACCCATGCTCACATGGTGAAGGTTTTGGTGGAGGTACAGAAATCAGAATCCAACCAGGGTCCGAGAGAAAACCCTGGTGCTTGGGCAGGACTGTGTTGCCCAGTCAGTCAACAGAATCCACCCCTGGATTGAGTCTTTCCTTTCTAGCATGGGAAGTGGTGGTTGAATTCTGGCTATAATTCTGGTTCTGGCTGAACTGCAAAGTAGCCCACAGGGTGAAATTACTGTAAAGGACTTGTATGCCTCCTACCATCCCTTGTAAATTACAGGGATATACTGTAATTTACAGGGATTCTTACTGTAAAGGACTTGCATGCCTCCTACCATCCCTTGAGATAAAGCTCCAATACCACCTGCTCCAGGAAGTCACTACTACCTACCAGCCATCACTCTCCTGTCCCCATATCACTTTGCACACAGATTTAAAGGAGCATTTCTAAATTGTGACCATTAAGGGAAAGGATCAGGCCTTAATCAGATGTGCAGCTATAGCACCTGGCAACACAGTACGTGTTTCAATGTAACAAGGTTAATGGCGATTTAAGTTCCTGTGAGGTTTAAGCCAATGGCTTCTCAGGCCAAGTCTCCCAAAGTTTGGTTATCCGTGTGGCATAGACACAGGCTCTGCCATGTCTTTGCTTCATTAAAAAAAAAAAAAAAAAAACCTTTCATATCCCACTGGGAAAGTCAGCCCAGTGGAGCTTTAAATGCTTTGAAATGAGAGAAGGAGGAACTCCACTGGTGAACCATACCCTCAATCTCTCCATCTCTCCAACAGTCCCTTAGGAAGTCACTTGATGTAGGTTCATAATATTCACAGACACAACCTGTTACTGTCCCTCCAGGTCACTAAGTTTGGGAATGACCAGTAATAACTCAGTTCTGCCCCTATAGATCAGCCACCAGCAGGAATGCATCTGTGAGGAATGGGCTCCTTGCACTAAATACGTCATTTCCTGAGTTACATTAAAAACAATCTGATAGATATTTGTTTTAAGTCCCACCAAGTCTCATGTTATGTACCAGAAGTGGCACATGTGCCATGCTTGAAGAAATTCTGAAGCAATATCTGTAGATTGTTTTGCAAGGCCATCATTTGAACTTCAGACTGCTTAGCAGTCTTCAAGTACTAGGCAATGGAAGAGCACTGCTTACCCCATTGTCCTACCAGAAGGCAATGAGCTTGAAAAGGCTGTGCCCTCTGAGGAGCAGCAAGAGCCCCACACAGGACGGGAGAGAGACTCAAATTACAGACCCTAAAAAAAAAAAAAAAAAGAAAAAAGAAAAGCCAACAACAACAAAAGCATGGAGTATAGCTCAGTGAAGTGTATCACCACAAATAGCAAGTTACAAGAAAAAATAAGGGGGGGGGAGATAATTATCAACCTGGGCAGACTCTCAAAAGTGTTTCCTGTGTTGATCTAATTAAGTTAGCAATGTCTGCACTCAGGCTGCTTCCTCATTACAGATAATTTACACCAGGTTCATGGTAGCGGTAGCCAAGAACCACCCAAGCAGCATTTTCCCACTGTGTTGTCTGTAGACCAAGCTTTGCTCTCCCTTGCATTGCCAACCATGGCTCCCCTTCCCTCAAAGAGCTCTGCACACATTCTCATTCCATATAGTTCAAAGGGGATTAGAAGGTATGAGAGTCTTGGGAGCATCTGTCACAGAGCTTCACTCATATGACCTGGCTATAAGCTCATAAGACCAATATGATTTGGGGACAAAACTTGCCTCCCAAGCCAGGCATGACATTCTATATTGCTCTTCGCTGTTTATGGTACCCACTTCAGGGAGGAAAATTTTCTTTCTCTGGGAGGAGTGGGTGCTCCTGGGAGATGTCCTGTCACATCATGGATTCCTTGCAAGATGAAAAACATGTCTCATGATCACTTGACCAGACATTTTCTTAGCAATTTAGACACACTGACATTTCACAGAATGATGTGGGGCATGGGGCAGCAAATATCCAAATGCCAGTAATAAATAAGTCAGCAAATAAATATCACAATGTCAACCAGAGCTAAATGGTGTGGAAGACAATAAGGAGATGGAATAGAGAGAGACTGGAAGGTAATGGGTGGAGGTGTAGAAAAATTTGTACCACAAAGATGGCAAGGATCTATTCATCCTGAATCCACTCAGCTTAATTGCCCTTTTTCTTGCTGGTCTGAACCATTCCTGGGTTCTTATTGGAGAAATAGAATGGTATTCTTTAAGAGCTTTTTCCTACCTCTCACCCATCTCTCTCCCTATTGCCAAAATAATCTTTATTTTAAGATAACTTTCTAAAATTCTTACTTAATAAAATAAAATCCTCCATTAATGACAGGATAGAAGCTTGAATGTCCATCACAACCCAGCTTCTGCCTGCCTCCCAGGCTCTCTGTGATCTTATGCCCTATTGCTCTGCATTTGCCTTCTTCTCCTGCCAGGAGGACCTGGATGTTCTTGGACTACTTGTTGAACTGCCCAATCACCATCAAGAAATTGTTAATATTTATTTTCTATTTTTTTTTTTGTGGACACAACATCTTTATTTTATTTTTATGTGGTGCTGAGGATTGAACCCAGTGCCCCACACATGTCAGATGAGCATGGCACTGCTTGAGCCACATACCCAGCCCCTGTCATCAATTTTTTAATGATCCACATTTTGAATTTCAGGGATCAGGTGTCACCTCCAATTCCATCCTCATGGTCTCCTTGAAAGCAGTGGCTTTCCTGATGCCGCCCAGCTGTGCAGCCTGCACATTGTCTCTACCTTCGACAGACCAGTGGCTTGGGTTTAACACAGGCTGCAGTCTTCTCACTCAGTGCTGCTGACATCTTTCCATACTGCAGTTTCCTTTTAGGCCTCTGATAAACCACAACACCCTTCATCAAAATGTCCTCCAGCCTCACTGTGCAGCCCCAGACATCTCACTCCCAAATCAGAATCCTCCAGATTTGATAAATCTTCCTCAGACTCTATAGATCACATTTACATTTGCAGCACATCATCAGTGAAGTGAAGATTCTGATATAACCTTAACCTGGGCTCCAGCTTCCTGTGCCTTCCTTCACACATGCATGGGCCTGGACACTTTAAATCTGGAACAGTAGTCTCTTCATCTCTACAGTGGAGGTGAGAAATAGAAAGTCCAGCAGTCCATTATCAAAATGCAGTATTTAATCTTAAATGCAAGATAACTGTAATTCAGCCAAAGAGGAAACCAAACACATGGTTACCAGCATTTAATACCTGGGTGAGGAAAAAAGACACACTTGACACACAGGAGGTGAGGGGGAAGGGCCCAGCCTGACCAACAGAGAAAAACCTCACACAGGAAAAACCAATCCCAGAAAGGCCTTCCTGCCCAGAAAAACAAAGTGAGGTGGGGAAACTCCAGGTACATCCCTTTAAATAACCAATAGGTGAGAGAAAATCCTGGGTGACATTCAGGAAGACTGTGCACCCCATAGTTCTCAGGCACTGAGGAGCTGGAGAGGGACCTTGCACCTCTAGAGGATAAAATGTTGGTTTTAATAGTAGGGGTGTGCCTGTGTCTCCAGAAACCCAGGATTTCAGGCTTGTCAGTAAAGACTGGCTTTTTGCAATACTTTGCAACCCTTAGTCCATTCTTTGGGTTAGTACAAGAGAACACATTTCTCACAGAGTTAAGATTCCTGTTATCCAAAGGGGATACTGTGACCTCTACATGAAATAGCAAGTTTTCAATGGGCGCTTTTTGTCTCTGGCCACATGAAATGAGAACTCTACTGTCAAGAAGGTCATTATCAGTCCTTTGAACTTGGACCTCCAGAACCATGAGGCAAAATTAAACCTCTTCTCTTTATAAAGCTATCTAGTCTCAGGTCTTTCATTATTGTAAGTAGAAGAGGGCTGAGAGAACCAAGAGCAGGTGAGAGACAATATAATCAGAGCAGGATGAGAAGATTGTGTGTGGGGGAAAAAGTGATCCCTCACAGCTGGGAGCCCATTCCTCTTGACAATCAAATGTGACAAGCCCAGGTCTATCGAACAGGAGACCACACAATCCCCTCCACCTGCTTCCCAAGGAAGCTCATACCTTTGTTGTCTTCTGAGATAGAATTCATATTTTACCAGCTGAAGAGGCAGCAGTCACTTTCAAGAGTCCATAAGAGTCTAGTGATAAATATCAACAAAGCACTAATAAATTGCTTGTGCTAATCTACCTGTATTTGGGGAAAACATGTGAGAGTCTCTGAATCTTTCACCTATGTTCATCATGTCTCCTTGATGCCAAGACCTTGGCTGCAAAAGGAATTCAAGTCTTTCATTCTTTTGATTTTTGTTAGTTCCTAACATGAGTGAATTTCTCTGTATAAATTTGAGATATTTAAGAGAAAAAGAGGACACATCTTTATCTGCAGAATGTAATAATCATAAAACCTTTCAAGGTATGTTCAAAATGGCCAAAATGCAATCTAAGAGTAGAGAGAGAACAGTCCACCCCAAAGATCAGCAGGGCATATTGAGGCCCAGGGCATATTCAGTGTGAAGTGAAGGAGCACCAAAGAAAGCAGCCTGAGAGCCTAGCTCAGAGGCTAGACGCTACACTGTGCTTGCTTTAGTTGGGAATAACAGACTGCCCCATGTGGTGTTGTCCCTGTAAGATGTGGATTCTACTGCCAGGCCACATGAGGTTCAGGAACTGTGAGCACAGTGTTATGTGAACTTATACATGTGAAATGCATGGGTGCCCAGTAGCTCCAATGATTTATGGAGTCAGGCTCTGAGGCCATTTAAAATGTTCAACATCTGCAGCAAGTAGAGAAGTGAAAATTGAAACCACAATGAGATTCGTCTCACTCCAGTAAAAATGGCAATTATCAAGAACAGTATTAATAAATGTTGGAAAATATGTGGGGAAAATTACACTCATACACTGATGGTGGAACTGCAAACTGTTGCAACCATTCTGGAAAGCAGTATGGAGATTCCTTGGAAAATTTGGAATGGAAGTCTCATTCCACTCCATGGTCTATATCTAGAGGGCTTAAAATTAGCATATTACAATGATGCAGCCACATCAATTTTTAGAGCAGCTCAATGCACAATAGCTAAGCTATGGAACCAACTTGGTGTTCATCATTGGATAAATGGATAAAAAAATGTGGTACATATAGATAATGTACTATTACTTAGCCATAAAAAAGAATGAAATTATGGCATATGCCAGTAAATGGATAGAAGTGTAGACTACATGCTAAGTGAAATAAACCAATCTTAAAAAAAATAAAGTTTTAAAAGTTTTCTATGATATGTATAAGGTAAACCACAAATAAGGCAAAGATGATAAAAGTCAGTGGATTAGAAAGAGGGGAAAGGAGATAAGGGAGGGGCACAGGAAAGACAATGGAATGGATGTAACATAATTTTTCTGTATTCATATATGAACATACCACAGTGAATCCCAATATCATTCACAAGAATGGGGTCATAACTAAAATAAGACACATTCCTTGTTTGTATAATTATGCAAAATGGATTCCACTGTCATGTTTAATTAAAAATAATTCTTTTAAAAGAGCAGCCTTCCTAGGATCCCCCTAAATCAAAGGCTGTGTAGATTTAGACCAGCATCCTCTGAGTGCACAGCCCCATCTCTTCCACAGCGGTGCTGTCCTCTTCTGGCCCCAGTGATCGGCCAGAGGCTGCACTCGGCATCTCTTCATAGAGCACCTGCTTGGTGCCAGGCTCAGTGACCAGGTGCACTGAGCAGCCAGATGGACAATGCCCTGCCCTGTTAGAGGACTGAGGGGAGGAGCTGCAAAGCCAGTCAACCAGGCCTCATCAGAATGGGAGCTGAGCAGGTAGCACTGTGTCTTTGAGATGGCCACACCAAGCTCCTGCTGCACTTTGGCACATCCACAGTACCATGCACACAATCCTCCAGCAGTGCTTGCTCCCAAGGTGACAGGCAAGCAGCTGGAACAGAGTGTGACAGCTGGACATGTCTGCTGCCCTCGGGAGCTCAGGAGCTCATCAGCTCACCAAAGAATCTGCACACAGAGTGTTTCCTTCTCAGTGTTGTTAAATAACCAAAGACAGTTCTGGTGCAACTTCTGCACCCTTCTATGGAATTAGGGGACAAACAAGCAAAAATTTAACTTAAATTTAAAAATTAAAATATGATCCAAAAAGAGGTGGCCCAAAGTGCTCTCATCTCCCACTTTGTGAACAACAACAACAAAAAATCAAAA
This sequence comes from Marmota marmota marmota, assembly GCF_001458135.2. Classification (NCBI taxonomy): domain Eukaryota; kingdom Metazoa; phylum Chordata; class Mammalia; order Rodentia; family Sciuridae; genus Marmota; species Marmota marmota. The sequence continues at coordinate 185,273 of NW_026005626.1, read as the reverse complement.
TACTTCAAAACTCTTTTTCTCTAAAACCCCACATAGAATAAAGGACAAAAACCATGCAGTCATCTCAACAGACACACAAACAAACCAACAAGAAAGAATGGAAGGGAAATTCCTCAAACTCAATGAAAGTCACTTGAAGAGCAACAAAAACAGCTAGAGTTAAACATAGTGGAGCAAGGTAAACGTCCTCTCCCCAGGGTCAAGAAAAGGGAGGACACTCATGATACTTTGTCAAGACTTTGTGAACAATTCTTTACAGGCAAACCTAGCAGGGTGATTATGCAAGACAATGAAAGCCTTCCAGACAAGAATGGCATGAATAAAACTTTGTGTTTACAGAGAACAAGATGCCAGGATATTCAACATAGAAAGAATGGTCTTAAATAAATGGTGCTGAAACACCTGGAAAATCCATGCTAAACAGATGACTATAAACTGTTAGCTCCCATACAGTAACATTAACTCAAGAAATGAATCAAAGACATAAATGTACCAGCTGAACTAAAAAATAAAATAAAATAAAAACTGTATGAGAAAAATCTCAATGAAGGTGGACTAGGCAATTATTTCTTAGGTTCTACAGAAAAAGCATAATCCATAAAAGAAAAAAATATATATACATTGCATCTCATCAAGTGAAAATTTTATGCATTTCAAAAGATGAAAGTGCATGAAAGGTCAACATCTGGAATAAAGTCTCTCAAAACACACCAGATAAGATCAATCATAACTATTTTTAAAAATTTATGAGGCAAAAAATTTGAGCAGCACTTTACCAAAATTTCTTTGTGTCAAATAGCACATGGGAGGAAGCTTGATGGCACTAATCATTTCAGAAATGCAAAATAAAACCAATATGGCACCCATCAGAATGGCTACAATCAATAGAACAATGAAACCAAGTACTGGCACAACTGTGGAGGCAATGGGACCCTCAGACACCCAGGGCAGAGATGTAAATGTCACATCCACTTTAGGAAACAATTTAACAGTTTCCTAAGGAGATCAACATGAATTTAAGCATACTCCTAGAAGAATGACAGCATGAAATGTCAGATAAAAGCTTGCATGAATGCTCCCAGCAGCATTAGCCCAATCAGGAACAACACAAATGTCCAGCCACAGAGGGACAAACTGATGTATTCACATGGTGGAACATGACTCAGCAGTAAAAGAGGAATTATTGAGACACATACCAGCAAGGATAAATCTCAAGTTAATCATGATGAGGGGAAAGAGAGAGAGAGAGAGAGAGAGAGAGAGAGAGAGAGAGAGAGAGAGAGAGAGAG